>NW_008633341.1:0-72310 GCF_000691845.1 Merops nubicus | reverse complement strand
TCGTTAAGGTTGGAAAAGACTTCCAAGATCATCAAGTCCAACCACCAACCCAACACTACTATGACCACTAAGTCATGTCTTGAAGTACCACATCTACATATTTTTTTGAACATCTCCAGGGATGGTGACTCCACCACCTCCTTGGGCAGTCCAGCACATAAAAATTGCTTCTAACTTGGACCCTGCAACTACAAAAAAACACCACCACCAACAAAAAAAACCCCCACAACATTAATGCAGGAAAGAATAAGAATTTCAATATAAATTGATTTTAGACATAAAATTGTTGCCAAGAAGTGAAGTGATCCTGAAAACAACATCTTGAGTTTTTTTTCAGTCCATGGAAATGAGCTGCAGTGTGATTTGGGCTACAGGGAGCCTGACTGGGGAAGAGTACAAGAAGGAAATGTGTAGTGGCTGGATTTTGGTTTTTCATTTGAATTCCGGTGAAAAGATGTCAAAAATGTTGTCTTTTTAGAACAGAAGGGACATGGACAGTTCTGACCTGTGTCAGTGCAGTCTGCTTTTTTTCCTAAAAAAATAAAGCCATGCCAGACAGTTTGTGTGTAATTGGCACAGTAATTGTAGCAGTAACACTGTGAAACTTTAAATTCACAAATACACCACACTGAAGTTAGTGATATGCAGAATTAACGTGATTTACACTGAATGGATTAAAAGCTAGCTAGTTAGTTGTTTTCCATCAATAACTGTTAATAAATTGAAGATGGTTGGAAGTTTTAAGCAGAATTCTAGCATTTACTTTTGCCTGTCATCCACATGTCACTATTCAATCAAATTTCTTTGCTGAGAAACTTGGCAAACTGAAGTTTGACAGTGGTTGTCAAAGGCTGTTAACACAGAGCCAGCTGACAGATGACCGACTAAATGTGTACAATACAGAGCTGTACTTTGAGAAGCAGAGGATGTTAGCTTTTATTAAGGGACATGGATTTAATCTTTGCAAACACAGGACTTCAAATGGATTTCAGGTCAGAGTGACTGATGTAATATCATGACTGATGTAGCAAGAAGGTCTGACAATACCTTTGAGTGAAAAAATAAATAAATTAGATAATAGGAGTTACAAATAAGGGGAAAACACTATCCAGATGTAACACTGGAAGCACTGGCAGCAACACTTGAGAGTATGCCAAGATAGCAAAATTCTAATTTCTGGAAAGCTTGCCTCGCAGTATGGAGTATAGAGTGAAGCCTACTGGGCTCATCAGACAGGAAGTTAGTTAAGGGGTGACTTGATTGTATTATATGATGAGTAGAAAAAGATAATTATGTTTGAGATCTCTAGAGTCTAGCTGAACAAGATCCAGTGGCTGGAAGATAAATTAAGAAATAAATCCCTGAAATGGGAAGCGCTAAGGAAATATTTAGAAACTAACATAAATTACATTGGAAAAAGTTGTCTAAGGATGTGGTGGTTTTTCATTCACTTGGACTCCTGATTTAACAATTGACTTTTTAATTAATTTTTTTCTTTTTTTTTTTACTGAAAGACAGTCTGGTTAATTTTGTGGGTTAAATACAGAAATCACTGGGTAACATTTTAGAGTCCATGTTAGGCAGAAAAACTAGAGTAGAATATTGTTTCCATGATCTACGGGGTTTCTTTCTAGTCTACAAGATTTACGTCCTGTCAGAAGTTAAACAAAAATTTATTATAATATGTTGCAAATCCTTCTTCCTCAGTACATGTATTCAGGCATAGTGTCTGATCCCATTTAGGTGAGGTAAAATGAATTGGTTTTTTGTATTGGCCTGTTCTCTGTCTTGAAAGGTTTTTGTGTATTTCTCCTCAATAGAACAGAAGAACAGAGAAGGTCTGAATGTATTTCAAGTATTATTTCAATATGCCACCTGTCATAACATAGGAAGGAATAAAAGCATAAAAAAAGGAAGGTACAAGCTCTCTTATCTTAGCCTGCTGGTAGAACTAGCTGGAATTTTTTTCTGATCAACTTAAAAAAATGCTCACTTGTTGACCCAAAAAGTATGGACTATGACATCTAGGATTCAGTGGTGTAGTTATTTACTTAGATATCAATGATTCCTGTGGAGGTGCTTCCACAGTACACTATCTACCCAGCAGACTGTCTTAAGACTGGGATAAATCTGATCCTTGCATTTCTCTCAGGCGCAGAGAAACCAGGTTTTCTGGAGTGGTCAGTCATGGCAGGTTATAGTTGGTGCACTGCGACAGGGCTTCAAGAATCTCTGTGGTTGGCCCAGGAGTCTGCAACCTCTGGGAACTCTTAGCTATAACTAGAACAATAACCTTCAGGTGTTGGACTGTTCCTTTTAAAAAGCAAATTTCTGATGTTCAGGATGCTCAGTGGTTGAGGAATGTATCAGTTTTAGAAGATGTCTGCAAGGTGTGAGCAAGGCCAGTTTCTTTTGGAAACATCATGTTTTGGTGTTTCCAGATCAGCGTTTCCATTTTTGTTATTTCTTCTTTGTCAAGTTTAAATTGGTTCCCTGAATGAAAATAATTCTTATGAACTAGAATTCTGATCTTGGGCCAGTTCCTCTAGTCAGTGGAGGAACTAGGAATTCCAACTATTTTCAGTTCTGTACCTGTCTTCTTGACTAGTCTTCCTCACAAAAGTGGAAAATTGTGAATAAGCCTAGGCATGTTCAGAGACTTAGGAATCTTTAGCAAGCCTTTGCTTCAATCCAGGTGGATCCAAGTTGGTAACAAATGATGGCCAGGGAGCCCTTGGGTTTGGGTTTCATGTGAGTGTTCTGCTTTGGTCACTAACCATACATACAGTGTTCCCTTAGTTAAAAGTTGGCGTTTTACGGGTTGGAAGCAAGCCTTGTTGAATAGGAGCAGAGAGAACCTTTGACACATTACTAAAGGCTTATTATTACATGTTGTGGTGAGGGAGACAGAACAAGCTTTTGAATCTACTCTGTGAGCTAAAAAAGCAGTTTCTGATTTATGTGTTTGTTTCCTCTTGCTTTTTTCCCCCTCCTTTTGCAGGCTTATGAAATGAAACTGAGGAAGTCTGTCAATCCCTCTTCAGCCTTTTTATCCACCACACTGCACAGTTTGGATCAAGTCTTGCATGGTGGAGTGCCCTGTGGATCCCTCACAGAGGTAACTTGTCTAATGAATTTTAATGCAGTTGCAGTTAACATCTACAAGTTAGAAGTCACAAATAGGTTGGACTGTGTTGTCAGCTGCTTTAAACACAAAATACGTAAATTGTGGATGAGAAGTGCTTGTTTTTAACTGGTAGAGGCTGCACTTTTTTTGTGTGTGGTAGGGTTTTTTTGTCTTTTCCCAGCATGTCAGATAAAAAAAGACAGGAAAAAAAAAAAAGGATTTGGTGATCCTATTATTTGTTTAAAAAGTAAAAAATTTCCCAGGAAATTTGTGAGAATTGTTGGCTGGATTTGGCACTGGGAAATGTGTAGTGTGGTTTCACAGCTGGATCACAAAGTGCCAAGTCAGGAACGTGTCTCCTTAGTACTGACTCACTCTGACTTCACCCAGTCATTAGTGTTTACGAAGTACAATAAGCAATTAGGACAGAAGTGTGAAGTGTATAGACATGAGAATGGCTTTATGGAGCTTCTCTATATAAATGTAACTAATTTATGAAATAAATATGCAATGTATTCTTTTTTTAAAACAGTGTAATGAAGGCCTGTATTTTATGCACCTGCGCTGTAACACTACAGAGTGTGTATCTAGCTATAGCTCTGTCACGTTCTGAACTTTGGATGCAATGCAATTTTTTTTGCTTGGAATTTTCTTTTTAAGAACAAGGGAGTACTTTTTCTTCTAGTACCTGGATTTCTGTATGGCCTCACAGAAAGTGATAACAGCTTGAAGAGTTTCTATAATCTGGAAAGACAGAATTTGTATAGATGCTTCTAGGAGTCATTGAGTAGTATAAAAACACAAAGATAAAATATCTGGCTCATTCCAGTCTCTGGAATCTGCTGAGCTACAAATAGACAAGGAGAAATGTATATATTGGAGGGAGCATCAATATATGTGTGCCCTGTTCTTACATTATTCCCCATGCCTATTGTAGGCCCTCAGTAGGAACAGAATCCAGAGCCAAATGGACAGTTGGTTTTATGCAATGTGGCTATATTTGCCTTCTTAAAGTAAAGTTGTCCTGGTTTTGCTGGCACAGACCCATGGGCCAGCCATGGTCTGCAGGCTGTTAGCAGTTTGGAAGCAGCCAGCTCAGGGCAGCTGACCCAAGTTGGCTACAGGTGTATCCTACACCATAAACATCACACTCAATATAAAGGGGGCAGTTTGAGGATGGAGGCTCCTTGTTTTTCTGCTTCCCTTCCTCTCAAGGGTTGCCATCCATGGCAGGGCTTGCTCATCATTCTGCTCCTGAGGGCTGCTTTCCTATTTACTGTGATGCTGTACGTTCACTGGTCTGAGTACAGCTTTGTTTACTTCATATTTGCACTAGTATTAATGCTAGTTTTGCTGTTTCATTGAATCTGTTCTTATTTCAACCCACATGTCTCCTCTTCTTTTCCTGGTGTCTCTTCTTGGCTGGGAGGGGTCATCGTTTCACAGAGCAACTGCTGTAGTTCAGCCCTGGATACAGGCTAAATGTAGGCAAAAGATCTGAACTCGCCCGGGCGCTTGAAATGAGAAGAAAAACATATATTGTGTGCATGATGCTCTGAATTTTGACAGATGGAAACTTTTTTTTATCTGGAACACTTTAACATTCTTTATCAAGTGCTGTTCTTGGTCTACTTTGGCAAATTGCCCCAGTAGAGAAGTAGAAGTGAGAAGTTACAAAAATTTTATTATGAGGAAAAGAGTGTTTTTTTCCACATCCTATAATCAAACTAAATTGTTTTTGATCTCAGCTAGAAATCACTTACAAAATCTGGTAGTGACTTAAAATGTATTAGTCTTTAAGCAGTAGTCAGCTTAGACTATAACAGTTCCTGCTCTAGTGAACTCTTGTGTAATGAGGAAATATAACCTTTTCAAGATTCTGTGTCTTTCTATATGATGTACAGGAGGGTATACACCATTTGGGGCTTCATAAAAATGTTTAAGAATGGATCCATGAACTTACATTGGTCTGTCAGAATTAATATTTTCTTCATTTTTAGGCCTAGCATTGTTACCAATTTACTATGAGAAAGCTGGATTGGAAGAATTTAAGATGAATACTGTGAGGCTTTAAATTCTAGGAGAAAAGACTTGCTAAATTCTGTTTAATTGAAGAAGAAATTCTTCAATTCTGTTTTTTCTATGTAGCAGTGGGTTATGCAGGGTCTTGAGATTGTAAGCATGCTGCTGTTGAGGGTACTGCCTTCAGCAGGAGATGAGTTTTTGGTTCCTAAAAATATTTTACCAGTGAGGCAGTGGCTGCACTAAGTGTAGTTTGACTCCTTTTGGATTACTGTTCAGGCACCTGACTGACAAAATAGCACAGCCTGTGATTGACAGGAAACTGCTCGCTTGTGGCTAGGATCTGGCTTTCCAGGATTTGTCTGGTCCACTTAACTTCTCAGTGGATGCAGAGAATGGCTGTTCACATGTTCATGCTGCTTAAACTTCTGAATTGTGCTTCTTTAGCTGAAATGTAGAGCCACTGCTGCACAGGCAGGAGAAGGAAGCAGAGTAGAGATGTGTCTTTAGTGTGGTACGATGACTGGTCCTTGAACATGTCGCTGGCTTGTGAGTGGTGCCCAAAAAAAAGGTGTCATTCTCCTATAGGTCAGCCCAGATAACCCAGTCTTCCCGTGGCTTGGCAATTTGGAGTAAAAGATGGCAGGACTGTAAAAATTGGCATTAAAGGATCCTGGAATATTTTTTCCTATAAAAAAAAATAGGTGATTGTGATTCTTTTTGGTTGGAAGAACCACACAGTTAATTTACAAGGCTGCTGATGATAAAGTCATGAGTATTTGTCTCTTTTCTTAACCAAATTGCAGCTATACTCCGGATTATCAGTGTAGTCTTGCCTGAACACCAGGTAGAATGGCTCTGGAGCACTGATAGGCTTTAAGCTTGATGGCCATGTTCTTGGCTTTGCTCCAGAAGATGATCTGGGAAAAGCAGTGGTTGACTGCTGGGAGTTTTACTGGGGTTCAGCTAACCTTTGACTCCTTTTATTTTAGTTTGAAAATAAGTTCTGCAAACAATTAATCTCAAAACATGGATATCAAGTACCATTTTCCTGAGGTGGTATAAAATAATGCTCTTCAGGAAGTAAATGCAAATGCTTAATTTTCTACAGTTATTTATTTTGTAATGCTTCTCAGTGTGGTTGATTATTACAATGCTCAGTTTTCAATTCGTTTTTTTCAATGTTTCCTTAAAACATTTGTCTCTTTAGGTATGAAAAAATCTGGTAAACTTGCTAAAGTCTATTTGAGGAGTGGTGATACTGTGTATATATTCATGTATTTACAGGTAAATACATGGATATGTACAGGTATTAAAGGGTATTGAATAGATTAAAAGATAGGCTGAACTTGAACTTTTATCTGGAATTCAAAATGAAAAGCAACCAGGGAAGGTGTTACACTTTTAACTTATTTAATATTTTTTTTTTTTTTTGTATTGTAACATACTTTGGTTAAAAATCTAGAGACCTGCCCTAACACAGGTATCTTCAACAGGTGATCTCACAAAGTGAAGGATGTTGAAGTCTCCACAAGGCAGCTAGTGGAAAAGACCAGAACCACAAGCACTGTGTCCTTCCACCAGGAGCTTGGTCTTAATTGCACCTTCATGGCAGATTGACAATACTGATGCATCATAACTATTTAATCAGATATATTGTAGAGAGAACTAGGCAGACGCCAGAAATTAGGTGACTAATTTAAGAGATTAGAGGTATCAAAAAATAGAAAAAAGTGTATTGCTTTTTATTTGCCTTTTGGGTGCTAAATGTGGAAAGTGATTGGGGTAGGTATTAGAGGGTTCTCAGCAAACAAAGGCAGAGAACAATTAACTACACATAAACTGAGTTTCTCAAAGCCTGGTTCTGGAGATTGCTGCAAAGCAATTTTGCAAGAGTCATCAAATCTGAAGTAATTTCAAAGGTTGGCAGCACTTTAAGTGCTCTTCAGTATGATTGTTAGATGAAATTTTAGTAGAAAGCTATCAAATCTGTGCTGCTGCTTTGATGCTGTTCTGCAGCTTGCAAACGTTCAGGGTCGTCTTCATCTATTCAAGTGATTTTGGAACTTAATTTTAATTTGCTCTTTTGCAACTTACTGCAGCGTGGCTGACCTGCAGGTTGCCTTTTGCTGTTTTTGTTGTTAGGCAGATTGAGTACTCAGAGTCTGAGAGAAGTTCTCTTCAAAAGTACCTTGTGTGCAGCATTTCCTTCCTGACTGGTGCAGCTAAATCATTCTCTTCTGTTACTTTACCCGGCAAGGGAGGGTGGTTGGAAACTTAGAATTGGAGTACATGAGCCACAGGGTTAAGACTTGTGGTGGTATCTTCTACAGCCAAAGCCACTTGTTTTTGAATGCCAGAGGGTTTTCATTTGTGTTACACCGTCTTGGACAATTTTTTTCCAAAGCCACTATTAGATTTTAAGCTGGAAATTAAATTGTAGCTTAAATTTTGTGGTCAGATGTCAGAGCTTTCGGCCAACTGCTCTGAGGAAAAATTAATGACTTTATGAATACTGAAGAGTTTAATCCCTGGTAGCTGAAGAATTAGTTCCCTGTGACTTCATCCAAACCCTACAGATGTGCCAGAGAAAATAATATGTAGCTTATTCAAAAAGAAAAGTGCCTTTTTATTAGGCAGAGATAAATTAAAAACTGTTGCAATCTTTACGTTTCTATTTGAGTGCTCTTGATTTTTTTTCAGAGCAAATTTAGAGAAAAACAAGCTAAGCAAACTTTTTGCAGACATTTGATTTTAAATTTTCTTAGAGGAAATTTATTTTTTTTAAACTAAGATTATATAGTTAAAAGTACTTGCTGAACCAGCAATAACTAAAGTAAAATGTGGTAATTCTTTAAAATTGTTCACTGCGGGTTATTTAATGCCCCTTAAAGGAACTGAGTTAAAAGATGAAGTATTGCTGTCTTTGGGAGTAGAAATTCTCTCTTGTTCCACTGGCTTGCTTCCCTATACTAGCTTGTACTGCAAGATTCCTGGTCTTTCTCTGATGTGATGCTTATAGCCACAGACATTTTTACTGCATCTCTGCTGAATTAGCTCCTGCATCAGCCACTGAAATAAATATTGATTCCAATGCACCTCCTAGGCAAGGCTGAAAGGACAAATGTTTTTGTGAGGTCTCCTCACAGTTGTCCAAACATTTTAATTTAACAGCTGGATTGATGCCCTCCCTTCATTTATTTCAAGTCGTCTTAACTAGAAACAGCTGATGACATTCCTTGGCTATCACAGTCTAAGGAATGTGTATTGCCTCTGCAGTTTTTATATATGCTTTGGGTCCATATTGAAATGTGGCAGCTATTGTTGATGTGGTATTTTGTAATGTAAGTATGCTTGATGGAGGACAGATAATGGCATAAGTACGACTGATTCCTGATCTGTAATGCACTAAACGCAGTGTGTGCTTCTAAACAAAAACCATCTAATGCTTCTCTTGCATTAAAGCCTCAAGCAGATTGACTGATATGGCTTGGTTTTCAGGCCTTGGTTAAAGACAGAAGTGCTTAAAGGGATTTTAACCAACGGTTAACAGTATCTAAAGTGTAACTGTAGCTAATGCCCTCCCTCAGTGTTGCTATGTAAATTTTCTGTGCTTCAGATCAGGCTGCTGCTGCTTCTTAAAATGAAACCATAGCAATACTGTAGTGTCTTGTGGTGAAATGGTGTTTGCACTTAAAAGCAAACTATTGGGCATTTAGGCCGTAAGAATCAGTTTGGTTTTGAGTGTCTGTCTGGTGTTTATATTTAAAAAAAAAAAAAAAAAAGAAGAAACCTTATAACAGCTGTGTATTTAAGCCTTTGTTTTGGTAGTACTAGGTGTTTTGAGGGGGTATGCTTCATTTTGCAGTATAACTTCCCTGGAAAGGATTATTTTTATTTAGCCCTTGCTACCATCAGAATTAACACATCTCTCTCTGGTTTTAGTGACTTAAGTCACTTCAACTTTGTATTTGCTACTTTTCAGTCCTCTTAGTATTTAAGATGTCATTACCTCCCTTCCTAGAAGCAATGACAATGTGATATTGTGTTAAAGACTCACTGCTGCAGTAATGAACACATGATTATCTGAACACAGAGCCCAGCATTCATTTACAGTCTCTGCAACCTCTGCAGTGGATAAAGAACAGCAAACTGCCATCTCTAGTAGAAAAATCTTCCTCTCAAACTGTGTATCCTTTTGATCCTTGTGTTTGTTCTCTTGGATCAAAATCATACAGGAACCATTTCACACGTGTTGAGTGTGCTCTTTTTGAATCCTGCTTAACTGCAGTAGGCTTTCAGTAAGCACAGGTGAAAGCTTAAAATTGGCAGGCTGCTCTGGATCATAAAATGATGTTCATGGTGAAATATGGCAACTGGGAGTTGACACTGACAACAAAACACATGCTGCATGGCACTGCATAGTCTCTGGGGCAGAGAAAACCTGCCTTACGTGTTTGTGGTTTGTACTGCACATTCAGTCTCTGTGATTTCCAAGGGAGAGCTGGTTGTAACCAGGGTGATGATGATTCCTAAGCAGTCATTTGCATTTGTGGGTTCATTAGCTCTGGACTCTGTTTTTAGCCCTAAAGGCTGTTGATGTCATGCCAATGTCAACTGTAGATCTTCTGATTCTTCTCCGTTTTAGAAGGTAGCACAGAGAAGGATATGGAAGAGTGAACTAGGTGTGGCTCTAGCAAAGCTCATGTGAGAGGAGGAGGAGAACAGGGGTCATTAAGTATGAGAGGTAATAAAGGATGTCAAAGAAAGTACAAACTTAATGTATCTGAAGATCCACTGTTCATTCTTCAGTGAGTGAATCTGAGTTCAAGGCACAGATCGAGGAGTAACTGCAAGTTGCTCTGTGTGGTCTGCATTCTGTCTTTTTTGTGGCTGTCTCCTTTGGTAACTGATAGAGCAGAATTTGAGGAATTCTAGTTGAGTGTTCTTAGTTAAAAGTGGAATTAGGGTTCCATGAATATGTCATCACTTGTTTATGTTAATGAACTTTTTTTCTTCCAGATAACCAGCCCACCAGGTTGTGGCAAAACCCAGTTTTGTATGATGCTGAGTGTTCTGGCCACGCTGCCCGTAAGCATGGGGGGGCTGCATGGGGCTGTGATATACATCGACACGGAGGCTGCCTTCAGTGCTGAGAGGTAGGATCCAAAATCCTAAAATATACATTTGCAACTTCTTTAGCACCTTTTGTCTCGGAGTCTTCAGTTATTTTCTGATTGATAATTAAGCATTTATAAAGCAAATACCTGTGATAGTTATTAAGCATTGATGTGATATATGCAGTTATCCCATAGATGATGAAATGAATTTGAGAGTGATTTGCTCGCCCTCCTAATTTATATGATGCTGCAAATTCCAGTTGTAGTATGATGAGGTGTATGGCACGCTGATTGATAAATGGTCTGGACAGTCCTGTGCCTGGAATCTTTTTTTGTGGTTCAGCTTGTGGAGGTAGCAGGAAAGCTTTGAGGATGTGAAGGCCCAGCATTTTGAGTGCAAAGGAAATGGAGGTGGTTTTTCTGTGAACAGTAGGACTGACATAGCCAGTGTTCATTTGCCATTCTGTCCTATTTCTGCTGAGTGGGGCCTCCTGCCCTTCTGCACTCTCAATTTCCTTCTGCAGTAAACTCACGTCTCCTGTATCTTTAGTGACCACGCAGTACTATATTCCCTTACCTTTATAACATCTCTTGTTCTTCTAATATCTCCTCCTTTCCTGTGCCACCAAAACTGCTCAGCTCTGTACTTACAATACCTTCTATCTGCTGATGGGACAGGAGGCACAGTATGCTGTGTCTGCTTGAGAGATGTGTGCACATGTTGGTTACTGCTCTTCCTGGGTTAACTGACCGATTAACTGTTGGAATAATTCTGCAGTATTTCATTAAAGGCAGCCCTAGGTTGCTTAGCTACCACCTTTGCTAAACCGTGAGGATTTGATCTTTTTGTGATGTCTGCTCCTTTGTCACTGTTGTTTTGACTTAGTGAGATCAAAAGTTATTAAAAGGTTTGGGAGAGAACAAGTAGTACAGTAGTCTCATCCTTGTTTTTCTACAAAAGTGGGCAGAAAGATTTAATTTTTATACCCATGGCCTGACCGTGGAGTATCAAAGCCAACATGTCTTGTTGTTTAATCATCTGAAGTTATCACGGATGAGAAGGTGGGGTTTCTAACCCTGCTTTTGTCAAGGTAATTTCACAAAAGTTTGAATTACCTTAAACCAGAGGTGTAATATATCAAAAAAAAAAGTTTCAAGCTGTGTCTCTGTGAAGTGTGATGCTCCCTTCTTACATACCAGTTCATTTTTGTTTCGGGTCCTTGAAAGGTAGATAATAAAAAAGGGTAGAACCTAATGGATCTAAAGTGGATGCTAAAGAAAAGGAAAACAGGTGAAGGTGAAAATGAAACTGCTGAAAATAGAGTAGGCTGTACAAAGGAGATGTGATAAAAAAAGCATTATTGCTGAGGGTGAAGAATATTTGTATTAAATCAGCCTCTAAGGAGCAGCACCTATGGAATGAGGGAACTGCTCATCCGCTTCTACTTGGTACCTGTTAGACTGTGCCTGGATCCTCTGTCCAGTTTTGGGCTCTTGATGTGAGAAAGTCCTAGCAAACTGCAGGGAGTTCAGCAGAGGGCTACCAAGCTGGCTGGTGTCTGGAGCCGCTTGTCCTCTGTGGAGAGGCTGAGGGCTTGCTCAGTCCAGAGGAGAGAAGGCTTTGAGGGGTCTAACAGCTTTCCCCTACCAATGAGATGGCCATCTAGAACATGGCATTAGTCGCGCCTGGCAGGGAGACAGGAGGCTTAGGTTGAAATTCATTTCTGTGCTGATAATGTGGAGAAGCTTTTTCACTTTAAGGACAGTCAGGAATGGAAAAGGTTGCCCAGAGAGGTTGTGCTGCCTCCATCCTTGGAGTCTCCCAAAGTACCAGTAGGTAAACCCTCAAGTAACTTGTTCTGACTTCATAGCTGGCACCACTTGGAACAGGATGTGGGCCTAGCGATCTGAGTTCTTTCTAACTTGAATTTTCTTATGGTTCTATAATCCTTTCTTATTAATAGATGGCAAATAGAAGAGACTTTGGGTTTGTTGTTGCTCTAAATACTTCAGATAAGAGGGCAAGTATTCATTTAATACCAACTTTGTTACTGAGGCGTTAATGGAGACATGTAGCTGTCACTATTTTTATTTGAACTCTGAAGTCTCAACAGAAAGCCCAAGAAGAGTGTTTGTACCCCTGCTGCTTTTCAGGGCTGAGAGCTACTAGTTGTAGCTGTCCTACCAGCTGTAGTGCTCTGCTGCTTCTAGAAGAATACTGCCTAGAGCTGGATCACTTTACTGCTTTTGCTGAAAGGCATTTCTCTTGTCATTCTGCCTGACAGGTCGGACTTCAGGGCAGGGAGCTTTTTGCTTCCACAAACTTTCATAGTCTTAACCTTTAACCTGATGGTTCAGGTCAGTCTAATAGCAATGCTGAGAAGAGTCATCATAAATGAGGCTGGTTTTTTAAGACATGCCACTGGCTTCTGTAATTTATGTATTTTTCTCTCGTGTCAGAGCCATAAGAGCGCAGCAAGTGTTTTTCATTCAGCTTTGTCAGAAGACGGACAGTAGGACAGGTAGATGAAACGGCTGTAGTAAGTCTGGAAAGCAAAATTGTTGTCATCAGTGAAGCAATTTTGTAGCAATTTGTAGCTATTCAATTCAACTCTAGCCAGGTATTAACTGAAAACATACCAGACTTACATAAAAGTCTGAAAATAATTTGTTTGGTTTGCTTTTCTCTCTAGCCACACTTATTTCTAAGTGGGAAACATTAGATAGAAATATCTGTGAGCCCAAGCTGAGCACAAATGGATTTTCCAGCCCATGGGCCTCTCCTCTGACTGCAGAAAACATGTCCTGTGCAGTTTTTGGTCTCATTGTGACAAGCAGGATTTAGATCTTAACTTTGAACCTTCATGGAGCTCTGTGAATAGCACTGCGATCTCAGCAGGATTTTGGCATAGGATTTTAAGTCAGTCTGTGTACTGATGCTCTTTGTGATATGCAGTCTGGTAGGGAGTGTACTGAAAGCTCATTTCATGCAGACCATTGAATGGCAGTTCACTGTTGCCCAAATGGTCTGCATGATTAATTATGCAAATGGAAAGAGAAGATTCTGTCCCTGGAAATTGAGGGACAAGTTTACATGTAATAAGTAAAGCATCTAATGAATGAGATTCAGGCTGTTGTAATGAAATTGCATGCTCAGGAGAGGTATATTGATATTCAAGCTCAGTGTGTCTATTTTTAAACCAAGTAAAACTGATTTAAAGCAATTTTTTTGAAATAACTTGTAACATTTTTGGTTTTAATCAAAGTGGCTTAAATAAAAAGCATCAAGATAACTAGTAAGTTGTGCCCACAGATATCCACTAGATGCCACTCTTCTCAAGCTATAGGCAGTGGGATATGTCTGTTTAAAATACAAACAATTAAGTATTTTCTGTTATTTCAAAAAAAAAAATCTTCATTGTGGAAAAAAATTCACAACACTCAGATTGTCACTGAGTTTCTAAGTCAAATTTTTGGATCATGTACCTAAGGACCTAGATAAAATTGACTTGTGCTCAGAGGGGTGCAGCCTCTTTCCACTGACTTCTGAAGAGTTTGCAGGCAGTCAGCATTTCTAAAACACATATCGTTTACTGTCCTCAGTGATTGTATGTATAAAATCTAATTGAAAATGTGGGCATCTCAGCAGTAAATTGTTCAGTTTTACGTCTTTGCAGA
This sequence comes from Merops nubicus, assembly GCF_000691845.1. NCBI lineage: Eukaryota > Metazoa > Chordata > Aves > Coraciiformes > Meropidae > Merops > Merops nubicus. Next base: position 58,363 of record NW_008633341.1, on the reverse strand, counting down.
AGGTTTTTTCAAAGCATAGTTTCTGAATATTAAAGTATTTTTATAACAAATAATAAATATCCAACTTCCTCTGACTTCTTTTGGTGTTATCACCAGTTATCTGATACTCTTCCTTAGCAAACTCTGATAATAAACAGTTGTAATTCAAAGGTTTGAAGGGTCATGAATTTGCTCATGAGGCAATGGAGAAGACTTAGCCACAGAATGCTGCATTCAGTTCTGTCAGTGAAGCAGCCACTTAAACTGTTGATTCATTTCCTTGTGCCCAGCAGTGGCAGCTGTACCCGTGCTGTCTGGCTGGGTGGATGGGCAGTTGTAGCTGCCCGCAAGCTGGTGCCTCCGTCACCTGGTCACCCGGTGTGCGTTTTCTTCAGGTCTTACAAGCTCTTTTTTCAGAGAGGTAGCAGGCACAATGCAAATGGCTTCAGGGAAGAAGTTTCCTATCCAAATGACCTTGTTCTTGCTTTCAAGGACAGATTATCTGTGAAAAGGTTTGTACTTTGACAGGCATACCTTCCATACCTATGTTCCTTGGATAAGTATTTGCTGTGGAACTGGGCTCTGTTCTTTGCAGTCTGGTATCTGCTTGTCATTCATAGGTTTGCTTTGTGAATACTTGGTGTTGTCTTATCCCACATTATTCCTTTTGCAGTGTTTTGCCTTCTGTTTTATTGATAGGTTGATTGAGATAGCAGGAAACAGATTCCCTACTTATTTTGACTCGGATGAAAAGCTCTTCTGCATGACCTGTAACATTCACCTGTACCGAGAGCTGACCTGTGGCAGTGTACTGAAGAGGTATTCTTTTCCAGAGTTAAAAAATAAAGACCCTTTTGACTGGATTGGCTATAACAATACTTGTTTTATATCGAAGCTTTGTGACAATTCATTTGAGGCCTTTTCATGTTGATAACAGCACAGTCTTCAGCAAAGTAAAATCTCTACAGAAAAACTGATATTGTTCTTATTTCATAGCATGTGACTAATCCAGTTGATGTTTTCTGGTTTCTGATAGACAATTTCTCCATGGTCTGATGCCTTTAAAGGGGAGTGTCCGTGTGACAGGTCTTACCTTGTCTTGGATTGTGGAGTGACCGTTGTATAAGAGTTGTTTTCCATGAAACAAGAACTTGCTCCTCTAGAGCAGAGTTTAATTCCAGGAAGACTGGGACCCCAGCAGCAGTGGGAGGGAAGAATTGTTTAACAATCATCAGCCTAATTGCTGTTGTTGGCAGAGTTTTATTGTCATATTTTTATGTTAATTTTTGTGTTCTATGACATATTTTCATGTTAATTTTTGCAATGAAAGTGAATTAAAGGCCTTTTCCAACCCAAACCATTCTATGATTCTATTTTAGCATCGTGTGTATTTTATGTTAGTGTGAGAATTATTCTAAGAATAGTTTCTTTTAGTGCAGTTTTCTCAGAGAAGAGCTAGTAGCACATTATCAAAGGCTTAGGCTTGGTGTCCTGTATTTGGAAGTGTACAGAAATGGATTTGGCTTTCTGCATATACAGACCCCAGGGAGCCTGGTGTGGCAATAGGACATTGCTACTGTGAGCAGTGAGTTTCAATGTCCACGTGACTCACTGTATGCCATTCAGGGGATGTACAGCATAGTGTTGCTATCTAGAGGCTCTTCCAAATCTCTTTTTTGGAGAGGTTCTGCGGGCCATTGGAGCCTTGCATTCCTTTCCAAATCTCTTCAATACATGCAGATATTGGTGGAAGTGGTCTGTGAGGCGGGGAAAAGAGGGGCTGATGTTCAGCTTGTTAAAGTAAACCTTTTATATAAATAATTTCAGGGTTATAAAATGATTCTGTTGTGTAAATAATATTATCAATTTTTATTTTCTTCTCTAGGATTATGTCTTTGGAAGAAGAAATTATTTCAAAGAAAGTTAAACTCATAATAATTGACTCTGTTGCTTCAGTTGTCAGAAAGGAGTTTGACACCAAACTCCAAGGCAACCTGGCAGAGAGAAGTAACTTTTTGGCCAGAGGAGCATCAGTGCTGAAGTATTTGGCAGAGGAATTCTCAATACCAGTAAGTTCTTCCTCCTTTAAGTTTTTTTGCCTTACAGTATCAAGTAATAAAATCTGAAAATGACAGGAGGATGAAAACCAGAAAAAGCCTCTAGCAGGAATCTTCAAGCAGATACCAGTTGGAAAAGATATTTGGGAGTAGGGAAACAAAAAACAAGCACAACTGTTACTTTTTTTTTTTAAATTTAGGATTTCAAATGAGGGTTTACAAGACTCTCCAGCTGTATTTTAGTGCTTAGTTTTATTTTTTTCCTTAAATCTTGTATTTCACTGCTGTTAAATATTGCTTACCTTGATGCTTCCCTTCTAATGCAATGCTTTGCTGGAACTGGTGTGTACTCTGGCTATGTGAACATCTTCTGTGTCTGTCCCTTCTACTTAAGCTGAAAGAATCTCAAAAGGCCTTATGTTCTGGAGCAGAGTAAATTCCTTTTGAGACTGGTAATGTATGCTAATTAATGCAGAAAGGAAGACAACAGCAAATCCTTGTCTGTGGACTTGCACATAAAATAAAGTAAGGAAGATAGGGACACTCAGTGCAGGACTGGGTGGAAACAGTTGATTGGTGCTTTAGAAGACTTAAGCTGCATAAATGTGTGTTTTCCTTCCTTATGTGATCCACAAGGGGATCATATCAGCTTGAAAGATGTGAGCGAGACTCAACCCTTGGAAGTATTTTGTAGTATGGGCAACCTACTTGTCACTCCAGTGTAAGAGAGAACCTGTGGCAATAACTTGAGTAAGACTGATTGTCTTTTCCCTCTGACACTCCTGAGGTCACAGCAGCTATCATACCAGAAATACACGTCAGGGGTGTGGAACTGACTGACTTTAGAGGAATGGATTTCTTTCTGCTGTGTAATTTCTCAACACTTTTGATGTAGAAGATTAAACCCTGTATTAGTATCTTTACAGTTCAGGTACAAAAGATAACGTCCTTGTTAGTGCACCCAATAATGTTTATAGTGCTTTAAAAAGCCAGCAAAGAATTGTGGGTAAGTACGTACACTGTCATATTTTGGGGAAATATTATGCAATCCTTTGAAAAATGGGAGAAGCGTTATGGGAAGATTCCATTTTTTCTCTATTTTCTTGTAGTTTAGACACCCTCTGCTCCCACTTGCACCTTCATTACATGGTGAAGTTGAGCTGGATTGTACCCTCTGACAGTTCAGGCTGCTGCTCTGCTTACAGTCAGAGGGACAGCACTGATACTCACAAAACTCTTAGATTTGGACAATATGATGTAGCCTAAGATTGTAATCTTAATTCATCCTGCATAAGAAGAAAGTAAAGCTTGGATGTTTAAAGGTTTCTATTAAGTTACAGCTCATGTGTTTGCTTTGAGGCATTTGCCTGGTGTGCTGCTCTGTCCTTCTTTCTCACTGTATGTGAGCACTTTGGTAAGGAGTTCTGGGATTCTGGACAGGAACTTGTTCCCTGGTCACAGCTCTGTCTTTTTGAATGGGTCCATGAGATAGCTTACATTTTAAATAACATCTTTAAAGAGCTGTGAATGTAAATACAGGTAAATACACAGACTGAAAGCTTTTGAAGCACCTATTGATTAGACTTATCAACTTATTCAATGGAGGTCCAACTGTATTTTCATTTATAGTCATCTTTAACACACATTGCTTGTGGATTGGTCATGGAGTATTTTAAAGACTTGTTAAATTTTGTGTTCTAAAACAATCCTACTAGTTAAGAATTCTAGGAGGGCCTTGTCTAACCTTGAGATTAGAGATTTGGGTTCTTGCAAACAGATCTCTAGGTAAAGCTGTGTATGAATAACACACAAAATCCAACCTCTGAGAGTATGCATCTGCAAGAGTTGGTGCAGACAAGAGGTACGTCTGCTTGTTGCATATATTACATTAACTCCTGTTACTTGAGATTACAGAGTAGCCAAAGTTCTCATTGTAATAAATGTATTGGAATTATTTCAGCTGTTTTTACTTACCAAGAAAATAATAATTTTGAATTTGGGACTAAAAGAACATTAGTAAGATTGCAAAGTGATTTAGACCACTGATAAATTGGACACCTGAAACAATATATAACCATTATTTCATGGCAGAATCAGTGCATCTAAATACTGAGCTGGGCAACAAATGAGGGGACTCTGCCTGAGACTTTGGCAAAGACTTGGCAGTTGATGACAGATAGGAGCTGAAATTGAAGTAAATCTTGGCTGTAGCTAAAAGGTCTGGTGAAAACTTTGAGTAATTGAGTAAGAGAAAAGAAGTTTTTCTATTATCTGGCTATAGCAATTACTGGAGTGACACATCTGGTGTTAACAGTCCAGGGAGGATGGTGAAAAATCAGCTTCCAGAGAATGCCTTGAAAATGACTGGGAGAAAGGGAGAGCACTCTTAGTAATTAAGACATAAGGTCCTTACTTCATTTAGCTTAGCTAAGGGAAATGGTGTTTATTCATTAGTCACTATGTACCTACTCGAGGAAAAGGTATTTGATAAAAGCAACCTTCTCTTCAACTGACAAAGGTATACTACAGTTCTGTGGTTGGATGCTGAGTTAAGCAAGTTCAGACTTCAAATGAAGGGTGTGTTCTCACTGGGCTGCTTAATCATTGGAATGCATTGCTAAACATGAATAGCTTCTTGTCACTGAGTATTTTTAAATGGATGCCTTTTTTCAAGTTTTTAAAAATGAAGTGGGTTCAAATAGTATTAAATCTGGGGAAAACCTGTACTACCATGTTATGCTGGAGTTTAAATGAGTTTAACACATTGGTTGGTGTTATGAACTCTTTAGCTGTTTAAAATTGCGTGTCCATGGCATCAGAGTATTGGGTTTGATGTGCAAGAGGGACTAGTGTTGATAGCTTTTACTGAATTCTGGGGAGCCATTTCAAGCCCATGTAGCCCTATATGGAGATGTTCTGTGGAAAGTAACGCTTCTCATCCTCTGTGTAAAATTTACATGAAATCTAGTAAATGAAACCTCAGCCCATCTTTTGAGAGGGGAAATAATGTTAAACATACTCATTGAATGGTTCTGTCACAGCCACTGATTGAAGCAAGTGAAAGGTTTGTGTGAGTGTAAATTTTTGACTTGATGGTTTTTGAATGTTTTTGTTTGTAAAGTACAAAGATACTGAAGCTTTTTGCTCCATGGGGGACTACATAGCAGCGTCCTTTTTCACCCTTACCTGCACACAGCAGTGACTAAAACCTATTTTTTTTTTTCTATTAAGTTTGGTTGAAACTAGACAGTCAGATCAAAAGCATTTGCTGGGAACTGAGGAGGACAGTTTGACTGTAAATCAAACAAAAAGCCCTTTATTTTTGAATTCTAGTGAAGATGTGAAGCTATATTACCTTTATCTGTTTTAGAGCATGGTGTACTTGAGAGCATTTGGATCTGAATGTTTTCTGTTAGAATGTGTGTTGATGTTCTCTACCAGAGGACATGTTTAAGCAGCAGTAATCATGTGTGTTTGCTGTCTAGTTTCCCGACTTCCTTAGCCTTCTTAAAAAGAAAAGTTTCCATATTGGTAGGAAACTACTTGTTATTACTTAGTGGTATTCAGTAAAAGTAGTGTAGTGTTCACACTGGTTGAAAGATGTCTTCATTTCAGTGAAAAGCTAAAACTAACATCCAATATGACTAGAATTGTTCTTGAGATTTCACTGTTTACCTTATGAAAATTGTTATTTATAGAACTTGGCCTTTTATAGTTGTTAGTACTTGAGAAAATGTGTGAAGCTGGCTAGACGTCTCCATGGAAAACCCCTCTAAAAGTGGCAGTTGCAGAACAAAACTGCTTTAGGCATTCTTTTAAATGTCAAATTGAGACTGAAGATGAAACTTGCTTTGTAAGTCCCTCAGGCTAATCAACTTACAACACTGACTGTCCTTTTTACTTTTGTCTGAGTTGTGTTCTTAGATCTGTGAAGTGAACCTTTGTTATTTATGATAAGTGTGTTGGCTATCATTACTCCCGGCAAATGTATAATAGTATCTTTCTTTTTTTTATTGTTCTTTCTGAGAATATGAAATAGCTTGGGAGAAGAAGAGACTTTAATCTCTCACTTGTGATTTATAGTGCCAATGAAAAACAAACCTTATGTAACTATTGTCTAATGCTTTTGTTTGCTATGCTAAATAGGTTAACAGTAGTCAAGAAGCCCATAGTTTCCACAAGTAATATTTTTTGCCATTTAGATGCCACATACTTCATTTAAAACCTGAAAATTCACTTTATCAGTATTGATAACATGACAGCAATTAAAGCTGTTGTAGTAAATTTTCTTTTCACACTCAGTTCTGTTTTTTTATTTTAGTGCTCCATACTCATTTACACATCCTGCTCTGTAAACTTTATACCCAAGACTTTAGTTTGCTTTGCAAAGCTAAGTGTTTAGCTAAATATATATTTGGGTTTAGGTTGTATACAATTGTTTTTTCTCAAAATCAGTTTATATGCACAAATTCCTTGACATCTGCAGTGCATTTTCTGCTATCTTTAATTAAATGTGTTTAATTGTATCATCTTGGCTTCCTGCAGTAAAGTGTCTCAAGATTGAAGTGCTGCTGTTGGCAAAGAGGATATTCAAACTGTTAATTTTCTCTTTCTTTTTGAGCAAGTATTTCCATTTGGGCTCATCCTTGCTTCTGTTTTATTCTGCTTCCACATAGATGGTTGCTTGTCAGCTCTGCACCTTGCTTTTGCTGGTTCTGATACTTGAAAAGTGTTAGTTCATGGAGAGCTAAACAAATTCCGGAATGGAACATTTCTGAAGAAATGATGTTTAAATGCCAATTCCCTTTGAATTGGTAATAAATACGTGGAAAGTTTGGAAAAAATGAATGGTTAAGTTGTTGTTATAGTACATAACATGGTATGCTGATTTTTCCCAAACTATGGAGATAAATTAGACTGCCAGGTGAATTTGTCTGTCTGGACTGTGAACTGCTGAAATGCAAAATTTGTTTCTATAATTTGCTATTAAAAAGTATTTTTATATACCAGTGTTACAGAAACAGTAACTGAATTACCAGGTTAAACCTAGAATAAGAAAACCTTTTCTCTACTTCTAAAACTTAGAGATCTGGTTCCATTTTGATGTTTTCTGAAAAAAGAACTATCTTCTACATTACACCATATCAAAACATGTGTTTCTTTAATGAGGATCTAACCTTATCTGAAGAAAACATTTTGGAACTGAGTTACTAGGATTTTACTCTCCCTGTTTAGGCCTGATGTGGTTCAGTTTCTAGTGGTGAGAATTCAGTGGAAAATCTGGATCCTCTTCTGTTTTGCTGTTGATATTTATGGACAGTGTCTTGTCACTCAAGTTTCAAGTGTATTTTGTGTTTGTGTGTGTATGTGGGCTTGAATGCCTTCCCCAGCTGGTAATGGATCTGTAGAGTTCTGTGTAATCACACTGAGCTCCTGGCCATCTGCTGGCTCCAAAAGGTTGAGGTTTACCTACTAATGTAATTCTCCTTTCAGTCTGGAGCTGCTCCTTTTGTCCCTCTCCATGTGAATAGCTTTGGTTTTTGTTTTTTTTTTTAAAGTCTGTATATTTCTCTAGGGAACAGCATGAAAATTAATACAATTTGTGTTTGCTTAGAAGACACAAAATGGTGCTTCTGAACCTGCAGAACTGCAGAAATGTATTGAGATAATTCACCAAGTTTTTGAGTTGTCCTCCTATTGATAGGATGAAAAGATGCTAGCATCTTATGCTAAGCATATTACGAATGTTATCCACAGAAGCATAAATATTTAAAATAGTGTAGATTCTGCAGAATTTGCTGACTTTTATTATTCTGTATGAATTAAAGAAACATTGAATAAACATGACTGTTTTGAGTCATGCAAAACAGTAGTTAATTTGTTTCCTAAATAGGGAAAATTACTTCAACTAACTTTCTTCTAGTAAAGAACAATTCCTGTTCTCTTCAAGATGTTTCCCTCCCCCTGCGCTGAAATTCAAGTTGGTGTTCGTGTCCTCATTAAGTGGTGAGCTGAGCAGCATGAGAAAACTATATTTGAACTTTTGGATTCAGGCATAGTCTCTTTTGGTTCAAAGAGGAATCCCTAACCTTGTAGTAGTTTAAGGAACAAAACACTTTAAGATTTCCTCATATGTTGTACTTAACAGTGTTTTTCTACCCACAACTGAGTCTATAGGTTTGATTTTTTTAAAAAAAAATTAAATATTCTAGTGTTACTCTGTTTTCCTACAAAAACTTGTGAAATTCCAACACTTGTTTTTTAAAAAACATCTGTGCTTATAATCAATTTCACATTGCTGTTTTTAAAATGTGGTTTGGAATGAATTTTGTGTTGCTGTTTAATTAGGAAACCAAAATTGTTCAAGGGGACTTACAGACCAGAGTTCTTTCTTTGTCTTTGCTAAAACTTTATAAACCCAGTTTTTGTTGGCACATCGTTTGTGTTTCAGTTATCCCTGCACAGTACTGAGAAAAAATATAGTTTTGATAAAAGGGGGTTAATTCAACTGCTAAATGCTATTACAGTGGCAAAAGAAGTTGGTTTTGTCTTCTCATGTGGCTGTTAAAAATTATTCTTGGAAGGCACAACTTTGTTTTGGTTTAAAATGACTGGTTAAAATGTAATTATAACTATCTTCAGTGCTGCTGCCATCTGTGTACTTTTTTTATATGTGTCTGGAGAATATACGTTTCTGCACTTTATGGCCCAACACCGTGTTCCTTTTGGACTGTCTGTGCTCATAAAATGTTTTATACTGCTCAGGAAAAGGAATGAGAAATGGTAGAGCAGTGTTTCCTGTTTTCATGTGGTAGTGAAGTATAGAAAAGGAGGTAGTTTAAAGTTATATGATATTGGAATTCAGTTTTCTTTTAAAGTGTTCCCTCCATTCCTTTTTCCATTTTACAGTGCAAGTGACTTTGCCAAAAACTATCATTCTGCACAACAGCCCACATGAAATGATGCAGAAGGAAAGCACTAGGACTTAATGTATAGGAGAGGGAGCTGAGAGGAATGAGATTTTTAAACCAATTTCGTTTTCATCTACCATATGATCATGGACAATGCTTGCTATGAAGGAGGGCAGGCACTTTCCCTGATATCTGCCTTGACTTTCTGGAAGACTTCATCCAAAATAAATGAGTGGTTTCTTGCATCTTCTAGCCCTCATTCTTATTATACTTCTCTGCATTTCCTGCAGTTGATTTGTGTCATCTTGGAAGTGAGGTGCCCGAAAGTGAGAGTGTATTGCAGATGAGTCTCAACCAAGGTTTAGGTATGGAGAAGGATTTCTTCTGAAGCCTTGCAGGACATCCATCCTCGTTTGTGTCATAGCACACAGTTTGCTTTCTTTGCAGTAACCTGTTGTTTTTCAGTTACTATTCATTAAAACCCCAGATCTGAATCTGCTGACTTTGTTACGTAGCTAGTTGCTCCTCCTTCTCATGTGTTATTTTTTCCTGAATTACCAAGATGGTTTTGAATTGTAATCTTATATTCTATGGTAATTGCAGTCTTCTCCCTGGCTTCCTGGTTTTGCAAGGGGAATGGTAATTCATTCTATTACAAATTTTTTGTGTAACTATTGGATAGAACCAGACTTCAAGCAGGCTATACCAATAATCTAGTCTGTTCAATAAGAGCCCTTTTAACACTGGTAACTGTGTGTCATTTTCCAATAAACTTTGCATCTACTCTGTATTATATTCATCTAGGTTATATTTTTCCAGTTTAAATAACAGACCTACATAAGGTGTTCTATTGCTAAAATAAAAATACAGTGTTTGGGTTGTTGATTTTGTTTTTTTTTTTTCCTTCCCTGTTATGTTGTTACACTGTATGTGCTGTAGAAAACAACAATAATTGTACTGAAGGGATTTCATGCATTCTATTGGATGTTCAGGGTTTGGCAAGGTGTACTCTTTTTACTGTGTGAAAAAATTGCCTGAATCTTTAGGCCAATAATCTATTTGTGATTCTGCAGAGAAGTAGTTGCTTTGAGTATTACATTCTTTTTGCATGTTTTCTTGTGCCTCCTTCTTGTCCTATGATCTTATTTAAACTGTAGCTTCTGTAGGAATATTTCTGCATTTGCATAGAATGTGTAACTGAAAGTGACTCTATTCTCTAGGCAGGGTAGCAGTACAAAGAATAGTTGACCAAATTACAAGTTGCTGGAGAAATCTTACCTGTATGAGCTCAGTATAGACTAATTAGTGATTTGATTTCCAGATTCTCCAAAGTTTGTTTGCTTTATGGTTACTGAGCCCCAGGGCTTCTGGAAATAGAGGACCTGCTCTGCACTTGTTACTCCTCAATGATATTGTACCGGCCCCCTGAGGCGTAAAAGGATGGGGATAAGAGAAGATTACAATTGGGCAATGCAGATGTCTGTTACAATACAAATGTGCCCAGAGATCAAAAGGCAAAATCTGATTTTAGTAGTAAAGGCGATTGTATCACTTCTCTCTTTGTATCTACAGGACTGCTTCGTCAGAATATTGCATTTGTGTGGAACCAGGTGCACTGCTGGGGCTGCTTTTTCATGAAGTATGATCTGGAGGCTTCATGATGCAGTCTGTTTGCTGCTAACTAGAGAACATGCCTTTTTCAGCCTGCAAAATTTCCTTTCCTTCCACACATGGTTGGATATTAATAACAGACAACCAGACCTAACTGTTGCAGCTAGATGGTTGGTGATCCTGTACTATGTGGAAAATAGGAGTGTCTGGGTTTACAGGATAGGCTTTTCTGTTTGCATTTTTTTCTTCTCCTGTTGAGGCTTTTATGTATTAGAGTTGTGGGTTTTGCTCTGGTTTCCCTCCTCTGTTTTGTCTGGAATGGGAATCTATGAACTATAATGTAGGGTCTCCTGAGCAACTTAATTCTGATTTTTCTACAAGAAGGATTCTATCTTCTTTGAGAAAGTGTATGTTTTATATAATTGCTCTTTGAAACTGCAGGTACCTGTGCTGAATAATTCACTCCAATTTTCTGTTTACAGAAGGAAACCCATTGTTTTAACACAAGGCATTTTAATCCATTTGGCAGAAGTTCAGTATAATCAAACTGAGGGAGACTCATTCCAAATATGGATTCCAATGAGCATCTACATGATTTTGATAACCTCATCAAAGCTGTCATGTTGCCTCTTGCTCAAAAGCACAGCTATATCTCATTTGAGAATATAGTACTCCTGTTGTAATATTCTAGGTAAATGAAATTAGATTTAGAGGTTTTTACTAAATAAGACTGAGCATTTATCTGCAGAATTTTAATTAGACAGGAATGAATGAGACACTGTGTTTTGCTGGTGAGACTACATCAGAATTTCAGTATGACAGTATCTCTTTTCCCCACTACCCTCCTACTCTGTTAATGTGTGATACTCTGGTTTGGATGAGGTGTATTGCCCACCCCAGAATAAAAATCACTTTCTTTAGATTCCAGTATTTTCCATGCTTTACTTTTGTATTTATTATATATCATACTTTTGAGCTGGGGCAGAGAGTGCTTTGCTCTTCAGCGGTACCTGAGGCATTGACTGGATTCTTGACAGACTGTGGTACTCTGTTTTGTGTGATGTGCTGGTTAGCAAAATCACCTCTAATACATGCACTGAATGCTAGTTTTTCGTGCAACTGCAAGCCATATTTCTTGTAGACAACTGCTTTAAAAGTTCTTGCTGCTTAGATGTTCCTTGTAACTTCATAAAGGTCCCCCGTAGGGAAAAGTAGGGCTTGCTTAAGGCTGCAGACACATCCCCTTGCTCTAGGTACATTACTTCTCAAGAACATTAGTTTCAGCAAACCAGCTTCAGAGGCTGGCAGTCTTTGAAATACCAAACTGAAGTTTTTTGTCTAGCAAGCTACAACTGTATAATTAGAAGCTTGATGTAGGGATATGTGTATGTTTATCAGTCTTAAATTTGTGCATCACTAAATGTATGCTAAGTCGTCTTCCTTCCAGTAGTTGACAGAAGATGCAGTGAAAGGTAAGCAAGGTATGAGATACTAAACCAACTTTTTTTTTTTAATTTAGACCCTTGCCTTCTGTTATGTTCTGTGATTTCCTTAAACAATGTCTTACTCTAACAAACCTCAGGTCTGCTCAGGGAGATTTGGAATGACATCTGAGAACTGCTCCCTCATGTTGTTAGGAGCCTGCTGCTCACCTTTTTTAGTGATATATCTTTTTCCATATAATTTTCTGACTGGATAGCAAACAGCTTCTTTGGAAGAGGAATTGACTGGTAAAACATTCAAGGTTTGCCGATGTCCAAAATTGTTTGTGGGGAAAATTCTTAAACTGAAAAAGTCTTCTGAATATGCACTGTCAGGGGATTTCCTTGGGGTATATACAACCAGCCACTCAAGGCTGGCATGTGCTGGGCTTGTGTAGCATTCTCTGGTTGCATGGAAGAGCTCCATGTCACGTCCCTTCCTGGCATTGTAATGGCAAGAGGCATGCCTGGACAGTAAGTGTGAAGTTTAAGGAGCCTGGGTGCAGGGAGAATGCACAGAACTAGTGTTCTGTCTATTAGAACAGGTATGCTCTGCTCTGCTTCTGTAATGCCCCTGCAGTAGTGCTGCTAGAAGCAAACACATACTGCTGAAACAATTTGTCAAGCCTTCTCCTGCTTGTCATATTTTCAAGGAGCAGACTGGCAATAGTAAAGGAGATTCTTATTGGCTAGTTTGGGGGTTGGCAGCAACACTTCCTGCTGTGCCTCCTTTCTCACTTGGTTTAAGGGAGTCACAGGAGAGAGGAACTAGCCAAGTGGTGAAGCTGCTGTCTGGAAATCCATTGACCTGTAGTGTTCTGATTTTGTCCCTAGGAAAGAAGGCCACCAGAGACAAGCTGCAAGCAGAATGAATTATCTGTGTTAAATCACAAGTGGCGTGTATGTAGCAGGCTAATTGAACCTGCGTTCCTGAAAGTTTGAGTAGTCCAAAATCAAGAGGTGGTAATCCAATGTCAGAGACAGCAACAAGGGGACAATACATGCTTTTTTTCCTTCCCACCTGCCATGTAATTAATTTTGGTATAGAGTTTGCAACTGGTTCATACTTGCTGATGAGCCTGAACAAGGATGTAAACCAGCTGAAGAGCAACCCAGAGGAAAAGAAATGGTGGACAATTGTGCAGCTGAACAGGCACCAAAGTAGGCAGAGAGGAGGGGCAGGAATGTGTGGTTTCTGGCAGCAGCCCAGATTTTGAATGTAAAACTGCATCTTCAGTAAAAAGAGTAAATATGACTAAAAATCTAGCCAGGTTATTACTCAGAGCAAGCAAAGAGAGAGAGCGTTAGGTGCTTGGAACAGCCTTTAAACTTTTAACACCTCTGAGGAAGGATTCTGTTACATGCCATTATTATGATGCTTTGTACTTTGACTAAATGTGAGCAAATGCCTGGCTGTGTACAGCCTGTCCTTACATTGCTTAGGGCTTTCGTGCATCATTAGGCCAGTATCCTGTTTTTAGTCTGCATGTTCTAGTTTTAAAATGCATCATAATATGCTCTATTTGGAGCTGCAATATATCCATGCATAATGAATTATAGCTGAGGTCAGAAACTATGCTGAATAGCAGATTTTCAAACCACAGGATTTCTTTCTATGCTAAAATTCAGAATGAAATGTATAACAATCCATAAAATAGCTGGTACAGTTCATAACATGCTTGCATTCCTTCATTATTAATAGTTTCATATCCATCTGTCAGCATGCTATGGCTGAACCATTAGCCAGGTTTTTGCAGCTGCTGCTTTATGACTCTGTAGAATGTAGTTATCTCCAGCTCCTGGTTTTTGTCTTCTAGTAAGAGGAGATTTTACAGAGAACTTCCTAAATTCTCCAAGACTATAAGTTCAGTTCTATGTGAAAGTCTTTGATCTTGATTTAACTTTGGTACTTTTCTTGTTAGTTCTTTTGTTCAAACTACATTGGTCACAGCAGTTATTTCATGTAGTAGTGGTTTGTGTCATCTCATTAGAAGTTCTGCACATAATTGTAGTCCTGTATTTTTGTAGTTCTGGTTTTGTGCAGGTTATAATTGCTGATTTGGTCTGAAGATAGAGCCCATAGAGAGGTCTGATTTCAGATGAATGGGTCTAGGCATAGTATGTGTCTGGGTTTTTTGTTTTGACACTCTCTATTACATGTGGATGAAGGCAGATATTGTTTACAGCAAAGGTAGTTCTTGATGTAGAAAGCAGTATGTATGTAGATTGCCAAACTACTTAGAACAGTTACTGGAGAATAACAGTTAAGATTATTGCTAAATCAAAATAGTTTCATACTAGTTACTTGGAGATGGTAAGTTTCTACAAGTATGTGTGGTCCAGCACCTCTCTGCATGCTTTTAAAAATTCCAATACTCTCAAATTCCAATACTGCCAAATTCCAAAGGCCACACTTTGTACATCATAGGGGATGCCTGCGTTTCTTCCATTTTTGGTGCCAGATAAAATGTATCACCATAATTATGAAATTTTCAAATGATAAAATAGCATTTGTGTGTATTTACAAGGCTCTTTCTCCCAGAATAAAATTATTTCCGCTGATAGGATGTAATGAAATATTTGCCATCTTATAAAATCCAGTGATAAGGAATTAGTTGTGTTTTGCTTACTTGACTGTCTCACCTGCATTCAGTCCAGTCTTTCACCTCTGACTGGACCACTTACATATTGAACCTCTCACCAGTTTAGTACAGTGGCTATCGAAACACATTCCAACAAGTTATGTTTCCACTCATTTCCAAAGCTTTAAACTTGTCGCTTTCAAGTCAAGAGCCGACTATTACCAGACATTGTTATAGAGTGCTAGTAGGCTGGTCTGTTGCTAGGCTTCTATTTCAGTTGTCTTAATCTCCTATTTACTTATTTTTTTTCTTATGATGGAGTGTTCTTCAATGGGGAGTTAGTTTGAAAGAATATCTTTCTCCTATTTGGTTATTTTAATACTCATTTTTACTTCAGATGCTCTATTTGCCCTCAAGTGTTGCTGGTTTTAATATTATTTGGAGCTGGCTTTGCAGTTCCTCCTGAAGGAATAATTGGCTAGCAATCACAGCGATGTGTTTCTTCTCAGAAGGACAGACAATTTGTGCACAAGCTTGTACTGTTTCGTCTTGGTCACTGCAATCAAGTCCTCTGGTTGCTAGAGGTAAGGTTTGCATACTGGTGAATGTAATGAATTGGTGGTACAATGACCTAACAGCTGCTTTTTTTCATAGAGCCTCCAAACTGTAGGGAGATACTAAATGGGAGATCTGTGAATAGCCAGGAAATGAGAGCTTGTATAGTTCCAGTTATAAAACTTGCTTTGCTGTTACTGGATTACAGTAAACTACTGGATTACAGTAAACTACTGGATTGCTGTAGATTTGACCAGCTTGTTTGGAATCAAGGTTGCTTAAAAAGGAGCTGCTTAAAAAGGTGAACCTGGCCCTAGTACAGTTGCAGAGCCTTCTGGAGTTTTGAGCAGAAAACACAAGAATTTGTAGCCAAGCTCAAAGCATATACGTGTCATGCAGACACTATAATTGATTCTGATAAATATTACTTTGGTGTTCTTGTAAGTTGGGGTTTTTGTGGGTCTAGTGCTCTTCAGATACTGAGAATGTCCAAAGAAATGTAAGGTTATTAAGAATGAGTCACATTACCCTAGTTCATCTGGGGGATAGATGACAATGACTCACTCGGCATAGCAAACTGCCTTCTTTCTAGCAGTTGAATACCTGGCACTTCAGATTCTGTTGTTTAAGAAGTCCTGTAAGTCAACTGGCATTTCTTAAAGCAAAATATTATTTAGTTTTGGTCCATAATTTATGCTGTATGTGAAGAGAAAAACTCAAGGAAAATACCATTTCAGTGGTACCAGGCAAAGATGCCTGCTTCATGGTGCTGTGGTGTCAGTGATAAATCATATAGGTCGTATTCCAGAGCTCTGAAAACATACACCAACTCAATCATTGTCACGTGCTTCTGTCAGACTACACCCAGAATGACAATGTTAAATATTTTTATCAATGTTAAAAGTTTTTCAGTAATCCTTATAGTGACGTATGCTATGACCTCAGAGTATTTTAATTATAACAGCTTTTTTCTCAGCTTCAGTAAATCTGCTTCCTAGTTCAGAATTGTAAGTGATAAGGTAAGGAAAAAGTGAAGGAAGATTGATGGGGACAGTGTGGAAGTTTTTTATTAGCTCAGTTGATACAGTCAGGGCCAGGGAGAGCTCTTCACTAGAAACCTGAAGAGAGCCTTGGGAAAACCTGCCTGTCAGTTGGTCTAGTGAAGGAGACTGTTTATGCCTGTCACCTTCCCCTTGTCTAGTTTAGACTCTGTAGAGTTACTGTTTGTGCAGCAGAGACATAAACCTTTCCTAGTTTTTCTCTATGATTTAGCCTGAAAATTTATTTTATGTTTAAATTGCAGTTTTGTAGCATACTGTAAGACACCAAATGCTTGTGGTCATTTGCATCCTTTGTATGTGTGTGAGCTAGTCAAGTATGCAGTCCTGATATGCTTAATCATTTGGCATTAGTTTGGGGGGATCCACTCTTCTAGTGTGGGCATGTGGAATTTCTAACAGAAGGATAAAGAAAACAGATTTTCTTTTTTTTCGAAAGTAAAAGTACTTGCAAGACATTTTGTAGAGCAGGCAGGTAATAATGGTGTTTTGAAGGTTCTGGAATGGAAGCAGAGAGATGATTCTCCTCTCCCTTCCTGCACCAAATTTAAAGCCGTTGGAAGTGAAAACTGTCGCTGTTCAAACCTCCTGAGTTTTTGCACCATCGCCATGGTTGATATGTATCCTTGGTGTTTCATCTATTGTGTGGAGCAGCTGAGAACATGTGTCTTACTCCTAAAGGTTTTCTTTTTTCCTTGCTTCAGTACGTACCTCAGACAGAATCTCCCAATGGAGTTGTGGACTGCAGGTAGATGGTGGCTCATTGGCTTGTTTCTCTCTCTTAGCCCCTCCAAAAGAGGTGATAAGCATTCAGTTTAAAGGCACCCTAAAATCTACCATCTTGTTACACCACTCACAATAGTAAATCTAGTTTCAATATTGGGAATGAGTTTTCCTTGGACATGGTGAAGACAGTGGCAGCATACATTAAAGTTACACCCCTTTGTGTTAATTTCTTGCTAGTTGTCTTTTTTTACACTCCCCTCTTGTGTATTCTTCATTTTATCTGTGCAAGGCTGAAGAAATGTTACCTGCATTTTTTACAACAGCAGTTAATTTACAGTGCCTATTTAGCCACTGTTGAATTTCTTGGATTTTATTTTCTGAAACAACCAGAACCATGTTGTCTTGGTTAGTTGAGATGAAAATGTCTGTGGCTGACAAATTCAGACTCTACTTATCAAATTTTGACTTACTAATATATTTATGTTTGAGGGTGAAATTTCACTGGTAACTTTTTTGATAGTGCTGTGGGCTTTGTATGTATGTATTTATACACACATAAATATACATCTTATGTCACCTTTTTCGTTCTTACAGAAGCATTTGTGCAGCCATATAGTGAACTGGGGTGGGGAACAGATCCAGCTGAAAAGTGGTCTTTGTGTGTGTTTGGGTTTTTTTTCCTGAGTAACTTTTCCCCTGAACACAATATCCTTGCTTATGGACTTGATCACTTGTGTTTCAGTATAGTCCCTACGTCCTTTTGTAAAGAACACCTGTGTTGCTAACTGGTCTTTATTTGTAAGTGTAATTATCATTGTAGCAGCTTGTCCTTTCTTGAATTGCAGCTTCCCCCCCCCATTTTTTTTCCCTTTAAGTATTTCTCTGGTCTTTTGAGACCTTCTTGAAGGCTGATCCCATCCTGTCACAGTTCCTTCTGTTTATGTTGCTGATGCACAAGGATTTTGCTGGAATGGTGCAGGGGACTGTAGTACTGCTACTGAGCATCCTTTATCTGTTCCTCTTTTGAGAGTGTATGAATTTGACAACAGATGTGTTTTTCAACTGTATGGGTTAAGAGTAAACTGGAATGTACTAATTCTCAGGTTTATTTTCTGCATTGATATAATGAAATACAGGGATGACAAATTATTTACAACCAAATAATTTTGTCCAAGGTCTCTAATTATGCTGAAGCTACAAGCACTGACTTTTGAGTCATTAATTCCCTGTGCAATCAATTTTTTCATCATAATTTTAGGCATTGAAATATTAGTATTTACATAAGTATTAACTACAGAAACATTTTCAAGAACTGCAAGCAGGTTTTATATTATTGTGGGTTTTTTTTTGATTGGTCATCCTGTGTAAATTGCGTAAGTGCTCTGCAATGTTGGTGGAACATGGAGATGATACATCAAGGAGTCACCTTTGTGAGGAATCACAGACATTTTTCTGCTTTCTGTACTTTCCGAACACTGAGTATATAGCTATTCTGAAGCATATTCTGTTATTTATTTTGTATTCTATCAGCCCATTTACATTAACTGATTAATACATTACTTTTGTATCCCAGCAATTGCTTTTCAGCATATGTTTACAGTCTTTTGATAGGAAGACATATTTTTTAGTAGCTAGGCTTTGAAGAAGAAGTTATTTTGATTATGTTCTTAGCTCTATTGCCTGGTATCTCTCCTGGCCCAAGTTTAACTTGCAAGAGAAAAAGAAGCATTTATGAAAAGGCCTGCAGATGAAGGATTTTATGGCAAGTATTATAAGTACAATATTTTTATTCTAACTTCCAACTTGCTGTCCTATAGCAATTTTGGGTATTCTGTTTCAGACACAGGTACTGGCTGTGCATTTCACACACTGCCTGATTAATTTTGTTTTTTACTGTGACTGCTGTTTAGCTGCTGTTTATGGAAAAATTATACTATTCTACACACATACCAAATATGTTAATTTAGATCCTCGTGATAAGTACCTGATTGTTGCTTGTTGGAGAAATAATGAATCTAGGTGAGGTAGAGGAGAAGCTCACTGTTGCACGTTACAAGTTAAATTCCTTCCCTTGTTAAGATTTTGCATAGTTGGTTTAGTTTAAGAACCTGGTATTCGTTTTGAGATTAAATATAACCCACTTTAGTCAGGCATAGTGCTTTGTTAGCTGAAACATGCTCTGATATTTGTTATTTAGTG
Source organism: Merops nubicus (assembly GCF_000691845.1). Lineage (NCBI taxonomy): Eukaryota > Metazoa > Chordata > Aves > Coraciiformes > Meropidae > Merops > Merops nubicus. The sequence continues at coordinate 39,204 of NW_008633341.1, read as the reverse complement.
GTAGTTTTTTCATTATGCACACATTTGATGCTCCCATTGACAGAAGTTGGAATTGGCTGTACTGGCTATTTTTGCCAGTTGGTGAAGCCTTTCTCTCAGAGGAACATCCACAAGGTGGTGCCTTCTCATCACCCAAAAGAGAAAGCAGCTTTGCTTTAGGAAGCTCACCTTGGCTTTTGGCCTGTTGCTTGGCAGAAATGGGAGGATTGATACCGAAGTGAGAGTATCCTTTTCTCCCCAAATGTGAAGTGGATTCTGTCGTTCTCCGTTCTTTCAGGCCCTGGTGGCTGGGAAGCTGCTGTGATGCTCAGATGTTCAGAAGTAGAAGAGAAAGCTAGTAGCTTGGAAATCAAAGTTGAGCCATGTTGGCATGAATCATGAAAAGATCGGCCCAGGAATACCAAGGCTGTGCAGGCCAGGGAAGATACATACTGCCAAAGCATCTTGTGAAATCAGACCTAGAATTGCAGCAGTGTTTATATGTCAGGCTCAGGCTGCCCTGGTGGAACTGCAGGAGCCTGAAAGTGGAAGAATGAGAAGTGCTTTAGGCGAGTGCTGTGCCATATGGGGGGTGGGTGATGGGGAGCTGGCATAGCACTGGCAGTTCTTTTAGTTACATCATTGTTTATCATTGTAAGGTGAATTTAGTTCAAGATGAGGTGTTGGAAAACATTCTGAATTATTACCCTCTATTGCAGAATAAGCCCTGAGAACAGAAGTATTATAAAGAAAGAGTTTTTCACATGACCTATATATAATTCCCAGCTGTGAACCCTCTGGCAGTGAGCATGAAATCCAAAACACAGCTGATAGGGGAAAGGGCTGTTGTCAGCTCAGACCGAACACTTGAGTATCCATGGCACGGTGCTTTTACAAACAGACGCTGGGGTACAGCAGAATTATTTGGTTTTGAGATCTGTGCAGGAACCTCCTCCTTGCTGTGTGTGCTTTCAGATCCACTGGCAGTCTGTGCTGAAGGAGACCCAGGTGTGCTCCATATTGTACTAGTTTTCCTCCAGAATAGCAAGTCTCAATCCACACACCCCCTTATACCTCTCTGCCAAATTTCCTGCTGTAAATTGGTCATATGTTTGCCTTTATGTACCTTGTGACCCCATCAGAATATTTGTGGTATTTTAAACCCTGCATTGTGTGCATGACACAGTGTTTAGTTTGGAAACACAGTTTAATTTAATCACACATGCTGATTGCGGTGTTTATTTTGGAACCAATAAGTAGGAGGCAACCTTTTATATTTTATTAGTCTGGATGAATTCTCCCTGTTACTTGATAACCATGTTTAAGTTTGAACTGAAAAAAATGGATATTCAAAGGAATGCTGAAACATGGATGGCGCTTGAATACAGCCTCTCATCCACTCTGGGCTTCAGTTCTGTTGGGCATCTAAAGTCCGTGGGTGTTTGTGGTTCACTGTGGTGATAGTGATAGAGTGGCTATTTTGTTTTTGAAGGATTGTGTATCATTCCTCTTTATGTGCCAGTGGAGCTGGAGAGGGAGATGTTTTGGAAAGAGCAACATTCACGTTAGAGGAGAGGATTTTTCTGTTTGTTTCTTCTATCTGTCAGAAATTAAGGGAGCTGTGTTTGCAGAGGGAGGTTATAGCTCTGTGGTCCTAGCCTTGTTTTGCTTGCTTCCCACACGTCTGCATTTATAGCAGAATAAGGAAGGGTTAGAAGCTGATCTGCTACTCCTGACAAGCTGCCCCTTACCCCTAACATCCCAGCAAAACTGCTCCTCCCATGATCTGCAGTTAATAATGCATGTGGTGGTGATTCTCGCCCCAAAATTACCTTTCACTGTGTCAAGGGACTTGGGGAGAGAAAGGGAGTGAGTTTCCACAAGCCCTCTTGAATAGACTGTGACAGAAAAGTACGTAACAGAAAGCTGAAAGGAATCCACCATCAAACTTCTGTGCAGCATTGCAAGGAGTCCTGTCTTCAGTATTTCCACTGCTGAAGTAAAGCAATTTTGATGCAAAGTTCTGTATGTCATGACATAGCAGATAGTTTATAAGTATGTGCTGTGTGAATAACTCCAAGCTGTATTTTTCTTGTAATAGTCTACTTGTGTTCTTCTATAGGAAGATTCCCTTTAGTAGAACTGTTAGTACTCTCCCCCAATAAAACAATGCATTTAAGAGACAAGATTTGATAATCTGGGGTTTTTGAGGTACCATGTGTTTTCTATTCCAAACCCCTGTGTAGCAAAATGCAGTGTTATTTCCACAGCTGTTATCTGGTGCCTCTTGACAAATGCTGTTTTTCTGGTGTTTGCTCTAAGTTTTTTTTTTCTGTATCTGATTTCCTTGATCTTGTGAAAGAAAACAGGATGTTATGATAAGAGCATAATAAAGATAAGAGGAAAACCAGGCTAATTCTTTATTGTGGTTGGGGTTTTTTTTGTTTGTTTTTAAATTAATTGAAATTCTAAAGATCTGCTTTAGATCATTATACTAACTTGGATTCTATGCCTCAAAGGTGGCTCTCTAGCCTTCTGAGCATAGCATGTGTGCTAATCTGTATGGAGGATATTACTTGAAGGTATGGCATTGAATCTGGCATAAAAAGGAGTTTTCTGTATGATGTTTTTGGAACTATCTTGTATTTCTTGTCTGTGCAAATACTGCACTTGAGTGCAGACACAGTAGATGGCACTTGAGTCATGAATCTTATGATGTAGGAAAGAAAGCCAAACTCAGTTATGGAGTTAGCTGTTTGTAGCAATAGGCACATTTTATTGAAAGAGCAGCTTCAAAGCTTTTACTTCCAGTTAAATAGTCTTAGAAGAAAGTGAACTGTGCGCAAATTTTTTTTCAGTACAACCAGGCCCTCTCCAAGTCCTTGGATTTGTTGAATTTTTAACGAGACAAATGGGCAGGACATGATCACCCTGAATCACAAATACATAGTCCCAGATTCCCTTTAAACATGTTGCCAGTGTTTGGTTTTGTAATCTGTTGTTTACAGCATATACGATCCCTTCGTTTATTGTTTTTCTGATCTTACTCCATCAGACCATTTGTGATGTGACCTCTGATAGCAGGTGATGTAAAAAAAGCTACTAACAGGATTTCTAACAATATCGTCTTATTATCAGAACAGTTTGGATGCCATGTTCCTCTGCAGTTAAGTGTGATGACCAAGGCTAAGAGGATGCCAGTAGTTTTGCTAATTGGTGTAAACACTTGATTTAGGGTATTGCAAAGTGGTCACCTTAGGCTGTGTCTGGTGCTGGAGCCTTGAACAGTTCTGTTTGGTCCTTTGTTTGTTGTCAGCGTTTTCAATAGTAGCATTAGGTAGTTGGGTTGGCAGCCCTGAAAGCCAAAGTGGCAATACAGACTTCCCAAGTAATATCCTGTCACTGTGATTCAGCACTAGTGTTTATTGCTGAGTTCAGAAGGTGTAGTCAGCCTTAGTTTGTGATTCATTCTTTGGCCTTTCTGCTGATCCTCTTATTCTGCTTAGTTTAACAAGGATGCTTTCAGACTTGTACCCAGGAACTAGCTTTATTTATGTTCTTCTTCCTATGTTGTTTTATCACTGTGCCAGTTCCAGGTTTGAGTTCGAAAAAGGATGTTTATTTACTAGAGTACGGAGCTTTAACTGTACATTTCATTTTGTTCAGCCAATGTTTGTGAAATAGGTAGAGAAATTTATATATGCTTTACCAATTTTTGTGATCGTTGCAGCATTTTTCCTCCAAATGCTGTATGTTAAACAGGTGTTACCTGGCAGCAGGTTTGGCCGGTGAGACTTTGCAGGGAACTTACCTTGTGGTTTGTTTTGCTTTGAGTATTTGCCAGTGAGTTTCATCTCTCAGCGCAGCTCTTCTGAACTGGTTACATGGATGTGTGCTGGACAGAAATGTGAAAACTAGGAGAAGAGTGGAGGGAACTTTTAGGATGTAAATGATTATAACTGCCTAGTAGCATGGTCTCTTCATCTCATGATCAGGACAAGTCCTGTGATGTTGTATCTGCATCTGTCCCTTATTTAGGTGGCTCCATTCAGGATAGAAATTAATTAAATCTTTTTAGCAGCTAGTCAGTTTTGTGAATGTTTTTTCCTTCCAGAAAGCCAGCTTTTTCCTCTTTGATTGAAGCTCCCCAGCAGGAGGTACCTTTTTGCTTTGCCAGTTGGAGAAAGTCCACATCCACTTGCAAAGACGATACTGGAACTCACAGGCATTTCATTTTAATTCTAGGCAACCATCCCTTTGCTGCTGCCTGTGGAAGAAGTGAGCTAATCTGGAAATTTGAAAGTGAAGTACTTAGTGAAGCCCTGGGGTTTACAGTTGGAGTAATTAAGGAGAGGAATTGCACACCCTGTACTTGATTTTTGTTTTAATTAGTCTGCCTTTGATCTAGTCTCTCAATTTAAATCTTAAGATTTGAATCAACAACCTGCCACAGTATGTTGCTTAACTCCTCTCCTCCTCAGACTGTGGAGGAGATGTAGAATATTGTTTATGCTTTCTGTTTTTTATTTGCTTGGGGAAGGTTTTGGCTGTCAATCCTGCTTCCTGTTTTCTGCTGGGATTCTTTCCATCTCTCCTGTCCTCTCTTCTAATCCGTTTCTCCTCCCAGTCTACTTTCTTTATCCTCAAACATTTTCATCAACTTTCCATTCACTGTAGGATGTAGTTAAGAATTGTGGTAACTTTTAGAAATCTGCCTCAGGCATCTCTGTAGATTGTCTCTTTCACTATGAATCATTCCAGCTCCTTCCACATGACTTGGCATTTATTGGAAGAGCTGTCTTTGTCGCTGTTGCCAATTGGAATAGCCTTCCTGCCCTCCTCTGCCTTGCTGGATGAACCAGCTAATTTTAGCTCTTAGTAAAAAATCCTTTTTTTCCTTTTTTTTTTCATTTTTACCTTGGCATCTGAATTCCCCTTTCCTATGTTAATATATTCTATGTCAGTTTATTGCTATAGTGCTTTTGTGATATAGCACAAAGGCATTTTCACGTGTTGTATCTATAACTCGGATGCTGAAGTCTACTCTAGTAGTATTGATCATGAATGTTTGTCAGATTTTGATGAGTATAGTTCATGGTTGTTGCACAGGTCCTCTTTGGAAAGAAAGCTTTACAAAGAGAAGTGTAATTTAAGTCAGAGGCATCAGGCCAACTGTGATTTCTTGAAGAAAAGTAATGAAAACATTAATATTAACATCAAACAAATAAGGCTTTAGTTTTTGAAGTCTAATCCAAAAAAATTTCCTGCCAAAAAGCTGCTGGGCAAATATGGTAAGTGGCATAGGAACCTGGTCTATCTGTTTTGGAAAAATAAAACTTTATATTGACATTACCAAGGTTTGAACTTTGCTTCTAGGAGTTGGGTATTTTAGAATTAATCTAAGCTATGTTACCTTTAAACTTTTGATATCTCTGGGTGGACATGTGCCCTTTTATGTTTTATAAATAAGCAGAAGATGTTTGGAGCTTCTGATACAGTCCAGTGCACAAAAATGCGTATGGATACATGCTGTAGTTGTGATTTCTTTCTGGCATCTAGTCAGTAATTTTTGGTGTTTTTTTTTCCCTTCAAGTGAATGAGACTGCTACTGCTTTTTCTGTGATAATTTGCCTGCTCAATGATATATCTACCTTTTAAAAATTCCTACTGCAAAACATATTTTCCTGCTAGCTTTTAAATATTGCTTCCTTTTTTTTTTTTTTATGGTCTCTGAGAATCAATAATGCAGCTGCCCTGTGGCCAGCAGACCTGCTCGTAGGATCATGGAATCATCGAATGGTTTGCATAGGAAGGGACCTTAAAGACCAGGGAGTTTCAGCCCCCTTGCCGTGGGCAGGGAAGCCTTCCACTAGACAGGTTGCTCAAAGCCTCATCCAGCCTAGTCTTGAACACATCCAGTGTCGGGGCGTCTGCAACCTCTTCCAGTGTCTCACCACTCTCATAGTGAGAACTTCCATACATCTAATCTAAAGCTATCCCCTTCCAGTCTGAACCCATTACCCCTCATCTTACCACTGCAAGCCCTTGTAAGAAGTCCCTTCCTAGCTTTCTTGTAGGCCCCTTCAGATACTGGAAGGTGGCAATGAAGTCTTCCTGGAGCCTTCCCTTTTCCAGGCTGAACAACCCAAACTCTCTCAACCTGGAGGGCCTCTTCTGGGAGAAAGGTTCCAGCCCTCTGATCATTGTGGCCCTCCTCTGGACCTGTTCCAACAAGTCCCTGCTGTCCTTGTGCAGGGGCTCCACAGCTGGATGCGTTACTCCAGGTGGGATCTTAAGATAGTGGAGTAGAGGGGTCGAGTCACCTCCTTTGACCTGCCTGCCACACTTCTTTTGATGCAGCCCAGGATATAGTTGGCTTTCTGGTCTGCACTCATACATCACTGGCTCATGTTGAGCTTTTTGTCAACCAGTACCCCCAAGTCCTTCTCCTCAGAACTGCTCTCAGTCCCCTCATTGCCCAGCCTGTGTTTGTGCTTGGGATTGCCCTGATCCAGGTGCAGGATCTTGCACATAGTCTTGTTGAACTTCATGAGGTTGGCTTGGGCTCACCTCTGAAGCCTGTCAAGGATTTTCAACTAATAAAATAGGAAGACAGGAAGAGCTGGTGTAGGAATTATTGTTGAATGTAGCAGAATCTAACCTTCATAACTGGTGTTTACCATCTGATTATGCATCACAGCTTTGATATTACAATGAAAATCCAAATTGGTTCTAGCCTTACATGATTTTGTGGTATAGCAGGATATTAAGTTACGATATACTAGGTATATTTCTCTCCTTCAAGTGAAGTTTTTATAGCCCTAAATATCTTTGAACACAGTGCTGAAAAAGGGGATAAAATATGCCCAGATTGTATTTGCTCTATTTTGACTTGAAATGAAGAAGTAAAGATAAGAGTCAGATAAGCAGGTTCAGCTCTGAAAAAAGAATACGTATTTTGTACTGTTCTCCATAACATCAGAGTAGGAACTTAAAAAAAAAAACAAAACAAAAAAACCCCTCCATTCAAAAGGTTGTTTTCCAGTCGCTCACCAATCCATTGATTTTTGCTCTTGACTATTACAGTTACCCTCCCCTGTAGTCATGTGAGTTTTAGGCACATTACTACAAAGCATTGTAGTCTATATGAATTCCATTCACAGTTTCTTTTCATCTTGCAGTCTGCCATATATTTGACCTCGAGTACTAGAAGGACCTACACTTTGTTTGAGTGTGGTTTTGACTGTCTTAGAAGCTTTCTGGAAGAAAGCACTAAGAGGCCTGCAGGCAGAATGTGGGGACTTAAAGGAACGTCACCAAAGGCTTTCATTTTTAGGAGAGAGAAAAATGGTTAAGCAGTTAATTATTTTCACAAAGGTAGAAATACAAAATTCTTTTTAACTGCTTGACTTTTGTAAGGTCTTTATTACATGAACAGTTCCATAATCTAAGCATTAAAAGTGAAACATCCCCCCAATTCTGTAAATAAAAGAAATTATTCTAGAAAAGGAGGAAACAAGAATGCTGCTGTCTTAGATCTGAGGGGGCTGAAGTACTGCGTTGTGAATTGTACATCATTATCATGATTACTTGATTATTTTTTTTTTTAAGACAGCATAGTATTTTTCTGGTAATAATGTTTAAATAAAAGTCCACAGTATTGCAGCACTGAGTTGATTTCATTCTAGGTTTTGAAAAAGCAAAGATGAGGAATGGTTACAGTGCTATTTTGTTTTGCCTCCAAGAGAAATCACTTTAATGTAACACAGGAGCCTGAACTGAATTCTGAGTGATTATGGAAGCTCACCAAAAATACAAAAAATGGATATTTTCCCAAAATACAGTGAAACTTAACATTGTTTGGATAAAGTGATCAATCTTTCTCATGCAAGGCAGATATATTTCTATGTTGTCTTTGCTGGATCCATTGTGAAATAAATCAGAAGCAAATAAGAAAATGTAAATTAATTATTTAAGGAATAAGAGGAGCAAAACTTTAAACAGAGCTTTTAAACCTATATAAGATGAATGATTTAAACATTGAGGGGATGAAAGAGAGCCTCCTTAGCAGGAGGCTAAGGACACAACTCTCTTTTGGGAGAGTTGATGTGAGGAAGCAGGAATTGCTCAGAGGTTCCCTTTTCCTAGCAACAAATCTGTGGTGTGTTGTGGTTTTTGCTGGTGGTTTTTAATTTATTTTTTTTTTCTTTTGTACTCTTCCCCAGCCCTTCCCATCCTTTGCTTTTGCTGGATCTGGCCACTCTGGAATGAATCCAGTGTTATTCAATAAAATTTATAGCATGGGTACTGCAATATACTTTCCCTTCTTAAGGTGATGTGCATCACTAGTGAAGTTGTTTTGATGGGAACTAGTTGTCTGTGTGAGCTTTTTGGAGGCTTATATTTATGGAAAGGGAGTCCTGTTTTTATCCTTGCAGTGCCTACCGTCTTTGAACAGATTTGCATTGTGCTACACCAGTAGAAGTACTGTCTGTGTCAAATACATCACACCTAGCTCTGCCTTGCTGGCTTCATCAAGCCCAGCACGGCTACCTCAGTAAGTGTCATTAAAGGAAGAATGTTTCTGCCAATGAAAGATGCCGTTGAACAGGTGCTTGTCTTAACGCTAGGCTAAGATGTTATTAACTTTAAGTTAATGGGCAAAATGAAATGGATTTTCTCCACCCCTTTGACTGTAGATTGAAGCTCAGGGTCAGCTTCTACACACACTGTACAGTTACAGCAGTGCAGTCATGTCTCTGCGATGAGACAGCAGTCAAATAATGTGCACAAAAACATGACCAATGAGTTAGCCACATCTGTTGGTTTCATTAGAAATGCTATGAGATTGTTGTAGAAGAAACTTAAGTTTTTTTAAATCTTTCCTGAAAGATCTTCAGAGGGTGAACTCTCCTTGCTTTCAACTGCGTCCTGCTGCAGATGGAAGCTGTGGTTCCAGAGAGTCTAAGTATTTGAAACCTGAGGCAGAAGGACACAGGTCATTCTCTGTAGTGTTTAATGGAATAACAACATTTTGCTTGTAAATCTAGTTAGATACCAGCTAGTAAATGGAGAAGGAATGAAAGACAATGGAAATGCTGTTTTCCTTTTGAAGTATCACATGCTCTTCTTGGTTTGAAATGCAAATGCTGAAGGGAGATTTAAGAACAATAACAAAAAGGCACTATATTTTTCCCCTCCCCCTGCCATTTTTTCCAGTACAAAGCAGATCTTTTATTATTTTGTCAAGTGCCCTGAGCCTTTCATATTCAAGACTGACTGGAAAGTTTGGGAAGGATAGGTAAAGGGGTGGGAAACAAAGAACTGTGTGTGTATTTGCTTGTCAAAGATGTGGAATTTACAGATATTAAAGCAGAACTGGCCAAGGATTAAAACCTAAAGGAATGTAGAAGTTGTGCTGCTTGGGGTAGATGCTATTTTCCCTGTAGGCATTTGAATCTGAGTGAGGTTGTTTTTGTATAGCTGAAGATGATTTATCATTTCAACGTGCCCAGTGGGCTAAGCGCTGAAAATGTTTCACAACAAAGATAACCAGAATTCATCGTACATGGATTCTGTATTCATTTGAAGGTGAACCTCAAAGTAAACATCACTGTTTTCCTGAATGTTTAAGTGGTACTTTGCTGTGTTTGACTAATGGGTGTTGTGAATTTGAGAATTTCAAGTAGCAGGGTACATTTCATAGAGAATAACACCAAGTGAAACAGTGGTCTGTCCAGAGAGTTTTCTTTTAACATAATTCTGTGTTTGGATGCCTAGCATCAGTGTTAAATCTCTTTAAAGTATTGTTCTGTTTGAGAGAGAGCCTGCATAGACAGTTCCTTGTTTTAAATACAAAAGAATTTTAAGGTTGTAGGAATGGTAAATAAAAAAAGTGCATAAAGAAAAATGTGTGGCCTTCAGTTTATATAAAGGTAGGATATTAATAAGATTGCTGTTGAATGGACTTTAGAATGGGGAGAGGGCTTAAGCATTGTGACCTGCCCTGAAGTTACAGGACAATGCAGTTTCTCTTCAATTCAAAGTACAATTTGCACCTTTTAGCAGCAAAGGAAAAAGCAAGATGATTAAGATTTCACTGTAAATGGTACAAGATACTTTAACTTTTCATTGGATTGTTGAAAATTCCTTACCTTCCTTTGCTGAAACAGCATAACCTGGTAACTGAATCTGAAGCTTAGGTTGTAGTGATTGTCCTTTAATTGAAGTACTTGCTTGTAATCTGTTTGAGGTTTTTATTTATCTCATCAGGCATGTATTCAACTGCCATTGATATATATTACAAATGCTGAAGGAAGGCTATTTTTAGACTCGTAAATCTAATGTGGGTAGTCTGGTTACAAGGTACACATCAATTTTGAGATTATAAAGATAGCAAGTGTCTTGTTGACCCCTCAACACTGTAGAGTCAAGTACTGACAATCGTGTGAGGAAGCTCCAAATGTTACTTCTGACCCACCTCTGAAAGTGTTGTAATTATGTCTGTGAAACTTTTTTTTCTTTTTCCTTTTTTTCAAGAAAAAAACAGGCAGCCTGTCAGCTAAAACAACGGTATCGTAGAGAACCCTTCTGTTACCCTGGGGCCGGCGTTATCCTGGGCTCTGAGTTTTGCCAGTTCAGGTGCCATTCCTTGTTCTAAATGCCCTTGCAGCGTGGTTCTGATGAGTGGCTGTTGCCTTGCACCCTTCTGTGGCTGTACGCATTGCATATAGTTTACAAAAGAGTTGAGGATAGTTCCTTCATGTCAGGGACCCAGTGGGACTCCTGAAATTCCAAATTAGAACAGGGTGCCTGCTGGAGAATTAGAAACGTGAATTCCTTTTAGGTGATTTATGTGGAAGTCTAAAAGCAGCCCTGGCAACTGAAAAATTGGGATGGGAGGAGAAGGATGGCATCAGTAGCTGACCACATGCTTAGTCTGCTGGAAGTTAAGGCATGGCTCTTAGAGCAAGCTTTGCTTGCCCTTATGCACACGTTTCTGCTACAATGGGGAACTTAGCAGCTGCACAGAACCTGCTGGGCTGTGCAGCACTGTTATCCCTTGGGCATTTTGTGTGTGCTGTGCTGTGTAGGGTGTGATATGCTGTATGTACTGATAGGTGCATGTACCTGTATTGAGAGAAGGACATTTCCTTGATTCTGAAGTCTGATTTTTATTTGGCTTGACATGCTGCATGTTAGTGAAACAGGTGTTATTGATGTTAATAGGAATTGTGTCCTGGTCTTCTCTAGCTGGGGATAAATAGATTTGTGCTATGGACACTGCCTCACTGTGGTGCCAGGTTTTTTCTCATGACTCTTCCATGCAAGATGCTGTGAATATGCACACTAGTTACTGCAGTTTTCATCACAGAATCTAAACTATCATTATGAAATGGGAATTTTGGCTCCTAGTTCCTACTTCAGCAAACTCTCACCATCCCATTTCGTATAGATGAACAGTGTGTACAAGGTTAAATATGTCTCAGGGATTTGCAGGGATGTTGGTTGACCAGAACCTCCTTTAGATTTTGATTTATCTGTGCTCAATATGCATAGACATGTAAATTGAAAGAAGTTGGTGAATGCCTTGGATTAAATTAGCAGGATGTAAATGTATGATACACAGTAAATGCATCTATAAACATACTTAGATAGATGAGGTGAGCAGCCACGGGGTCTCAGTTATAATTAAGAAATTCTCTGCTTTGTAGTCTGTTTGCAGTTTGTAGAGGAATAAACAGAGCTGAAAAGCCATTTCATTGTCAGTAGTGCTAGAGTAACACAAGCAGGGAGCATCAGGCCTGTCTGGCAATGAAAGACTCTGAATTCTGTGTCTTACTAGTATACTGTCCTCTAGATTCCCATCAAATCAGTGAAGTCTTTCCACCTCTGATATATTATTTGCTGTCAAGACACTGTCTTTATTTCTTTATCATGCAATAAGATCTTCTAAGTCATTACTTGACTACTTTCTGTTAGATTGAAAATGTGTATTCCTATAAAAGTCTGAAATTGTGCACAAGATACCAGTAGTTTTATTTCTCAGAATAATGATGTTAACATAGTTGGAAACTAATATGAGTTGAGAAAGTACTTAATTTTCATATGTTAATAGCAGCTCACCAGCTTAGGAGTACTTTTGTATAAACTACTTCTATATGACAAATTTATGATTAAGGAGACATGCCTGCTGAAAGGTGCAGAGAGCAGAATCTGGCTTCTTGAATTTAGCAATGGTAGAGAGGCTTCTAAGGCAGTATATTACACCAAGTCAGTATCTTTTTTAATGGAAATTTTGAATAATAACTAATCCTCTATAGACTTTTCTTGTTTCAAATTGCTCCTTCAGTTTTACTTAACTGTTAGGTTTCTGCCTTTTATTATTCATTACTGTGAGGTTAGAAGTTGTACTTGCAGCAAATATATCTTGTATAAGGTCACCTTGATGGGCTTGCTTTCACTCACCATTGTTTAGTTTTGTTTTTTCAACTTTTTTTTGTCTGTAAAACCTTTTCACTTTTGTCTTGAGGCTTTTCTGCATGATTGTTTGCAGCTAGCTTTTCTTGGATTTTTTATCATAGAAAATTAAAGTTCAGGTAAGAAAGGTTTTCATGGTGCTAGAGGGGCCTGAGAGGCTGATGGTGTTCAGTGTGCTGTTAGTCACTTTCCCCCTGCTCCCTCCTCAAATAGTAGAATCACAGACTGGTAAGGGTTGGAAGGGACTTCTGGGGAACATCTAGTCTGACCCACCCCTGCTGAAGCAAGTTCACCTAGGGCAGGTTACACAGGATTGTGTCCAGGCTTTGAATCTCTCCAAAGAAGGAGACTCTATAACCTCTCTGGGCAGCTTGTTCCAGTGCTCTGGGACTCTCAAAGTAAAGAAGTTTTTCCTTATGTTCAGATGGAATTTCCTGTGTTCCAGTTTGTGCCTTTACTGTGGTTTCTAACCCTCTCCCCCAAGAACTATTTCTTTACCACTCTAATATGTTAATACCTGGAAATGGATGCAAGATAACTTTCTTTTAGTTTCTGGATTAAACTAATTGTGGCCAATTTAAACTAACAGGTTGTCTTACCTATTTCAGAATACATAACACAGGTGAATATGGTGCCATGAAAACAAATGTTAGTTATATTGTTGGTCGGTGTTAGTTCCATCGCTGTTCTGGTGTCCGCAGGCTGACACAGGGTGTGTAAATAAAAGCTTAATTTGGATAAACACAATGAAGGCAGAGTTTGGAGTTTGCTATTAATCTTAAAGAACTAACCAGCTTAATTTTCTTTATTTCCCCGTATGTCTAAAAATAAGCATGTTCTATTTTTACTGGTTCTAGTATGAAAGTTGAGCATTTGTGCATTGAATGTCGTGGTGGTGCTTGGTTTTGTCTTACTTTTTGTGTGTTGTGTTTTGTTTTGTTTTAAGCTCTCTTCTGTGACATGAATGTGGAACACACACTTAATAAAGCACTACAAGCAGTATCTTTCTGGACAGTTATCCTTTGTAAAACTGGCATAATCCCCTCACTTAAGGGGATGAGGGGGAATGTCTATAGTGTGGGTGGAGTTGAAACCGGAATGATGCCATTGGCAACCAGTCATGACAAATATATATAGCTATATATCTATCTAATGAAAGTGTGTCTGCAGTTTTAAAACGTAACACCTAAACTTTAAAGAAAATTCTAATAAGAAATCAATTAATAACTAGCTTAATGCTGTGTATGGAAGAAGGACGCTTACTTTTCTCAAGTACTGTACTGAAAAAACCTTAGTTTTTTTGGCCTCAGTGACCCTAAGTATATCAGATTAATGGTTAAGAAGTTACTATTGTCCTTTTCATTGCTATAAAACCTCATACAGGCTAGAACTGCATCTTTTTTTGCAGTTACTGGAACAAATATATAGGTGAGTAGATGGTAGTGACCCAGTAAAAGGAAAATGTTACAGACCAGTAGATGAAGTATTTAAAACCTCCTTTGTTAAAAAGCCTTCAGGTAAATGAAGCATATGTAATATTAAACTCTTACAGATGTGCACTTTCTCCACGATCACAAATAAGGATGAACATAGTCCCCAGAGGAAATCTGGGATCTGTATTTTATTGTCTCAGTGAGGGGTAATGCCATATGAAATGATTTATTCCAGGAATGTTCCCTCCAGCAAGTTTGCAGGACTGACTCTAAGCTGGTAGCTTAGAAAGCTGAGTGTCAGAGCCTCCCAGAGCAGTACAGGTATTAAATAATAGTGCAGTTCATGGGCTGTGATCCCTGCAGTGCTGCAGACTTGTGCCTGGAGCCAGGTGGGCAAAAGTAGAAGGATATGGAAGATATGTCTCTATTTCAGATAGACAAAGAGTTTAGCAGCTCTCGTATCTTTTTACGATTCAATGTCTTAGTATATGTAAATGAAAAACTGTTTTAATTAACTATCATTTTGGAAACGACCACAAGGAAATACATTCCAATTTAGGGTTCTCATAGCTCACAATTTTGACTAATTTTAGACTTTTAAAAAAGTTATATCGTGTCACATTCTCAAACTGCATGATACTAAGTAGTTTTTTTTTCTGGAAAGTCTATTGAGAGCTATATAGACAAACACATCTACAGACGAATTTGTGGACAGGTTATGATTTCTGGTGTACTAATAGCTTGAAGTTTTGGGGGGTTTGATGTAATCTTTGACACTTTTCATAGGTAATGAGTGGCAGTGCTTTTGAAAATTCTCTACTAACAGCCGTTACATTATTGGTGAATACAAGGCTCCTTTCAGTTGTTTAGAGATTCTACTAGAAGACTTTTAAAAATTACTAATTTTGTGGTATTTTCTTAGACAGATAATCTGTTAACTTCTGAGAAAAAATGACAGCTGTCAAAATCTTTACTGAAGAGCAAAGGCTCCAAGGAAGGAAAAATAAAAGATGCCTTGTGCTTCTTACCTGGATTGTTTGATGTACTTAAAACTTAGACTGGTGAAGGGAGAAATGTTTAGCTTTTGTAGCCTATACATGCCTCGTGTGTCACTTTTGAAAAACTCTGGTGTCAGCATATTAAATAAGAATTGGGAAGATAATCTACTTGTCTTTCCATCAGGAGATGTTTCTCTGAGGTAGATGCATTTTAGTCACCTGGTGACCCCTTTTTAAGGCGGTGCGGTCAAGATAAAGATCCTGGTTGTTGATCTCTAGTCTGGCTGAGCTGTGGAATAGCTGAGGCAGGTGCTCCTCACCTCATTGGTGAGACATGGATTATATGCAATATGATTTAGAATTTGTATCCATTGCAAAAAGATGGAAAGATCCCAGAACACAGCAGCAGACAATTATTTGAGGGATGCTATTTTAAGTAATAATTTCTCTTTGTGTTCAGTTTCCTTTTAAACTTGGAGGACAACTAATAAGCCCGTGCAAATATTTTACACTCATTCACAGTCCATATTAGGCTTTTTAAATCAAAACCATAAGGCTATTAATATCAAAAAAGAATCATTCACTTTCCATTGAAATGGAAACTAAGAAAATTTGACATAGTGAGACAGGTTTAAAATATGTCAGTTTTTAAATGGCCCACACATCTTTGTCAGACCACCATCTGATCATGTTTTGAAGATACAGTGCTGTATGTTGTACTTAAGTGTGCTGGGAATTTACTTGAGATTTCTGTTGGTTTGAAAATTCTTCTGATGGTGCTTTGCCAGTGGATGTGCTAATCTAAGTGTGATGCCAAATTAGTAACAGAAAACTTTTAATCAGAATCTTTTTATTAAAAGGCATGCAAACTTTTCAGACTTCCTGGTTTGTAGAAACGTTAGATTTTGGAGTGGGGCTAGCCCTAGTTGTCATATCCTCTTATACTATCAGGTATCTCAGAAATAAGAGATTATTTCAAGAATTTTTTTTTTTTTTATCTTGGTTGCTATGTTAAATCAGAAAGGCTGCCAGAAGGATACAGAACGTGGCATCTGTCTACAGTTTCAGAAAAATGCTTGGTATTTACAATGTAGTGTTGAGATAGAAGATTCCTGTTCTAGAAGTTACTAAAAAGAAAAGACACCTGCACATTCTGATGTGCTTTGTTTAGAGGGTATAGAAACAGCTTGGAAAGTATTTAACTTTTTAGAGATCATTGAGGGTCTAATGAGGGAAAAATCATGAGTAACTTTATCAAACAGGTTAATAAAACCCTGCTTTTTGTAGATGCTCCTTTACCCAACCACTGTATCAAAAAAAGTGTGGTTATTTTCATCTGAGTCAAAAATTAAACACTCTACTGGCTCCATTTATTTAAACCTAAATAAGAAATAATAGCTAAATATATACGTATATATTATTATAACAATATATTTTATTATATGTAATTATAATAATATAATTATATTCTTGGGAAAAACGATTTGATTATTTGGCAGAAAGACAGTGTGATAGATGTGTAAGAAAGTAAAATTTGATAGTTCTAGTGCTTTGGGTTTTCAGGCAGCTAGAAAACATTTTTAGGAATAGATGTTAGGTAATTTAGGAGTATTTGTCAGCTTGGACTTGGTGATCATCTGGGGTTGTGGATAGAACAAACCTCGTGTCTGTTCAGGGCCCACTCTTGTCATCTGTCTGCAAAAAGTTACATAGACATATGTTGGTTTGGTCCCATACAGCTTGCGTATTCTGTTTCATTCTAGCAGCCTGCCTGAAAGATATTCTTTGTCCTAAAATAGTGTTTCAAGTTCACTGGGATTCAAGTATTACCTCACAAGCGCTAAGGCTGTTTCAGGAAATGATGAGACTCTTGGATCCCCTGCTGTGTTGGATAATTTAACATCCGAGGAACGTGTTTGCAAGTTCTTAATCCGTGAAATGTGTAAAGAGCCCTGCTTAATGCATCTCCTAATTTCCCAAAAGAAGGTGGTGAGCTCATTCTCTGGGATTTTTAGTGCCAACGAAATCATGGAATAAAATACTGTTCACAGTAAAAGCCAGGACACAGTTTAGGGGAAAAACTCCCTTTTAAGGAGGTCCTCCCAATGTCTACTTTGTTTTACCCCTCAGATCTTTATGGCTTTGAGGAATTAATCCAATTAAAATATATTTATATTACCATAAAATGGGATGTCTGCCTGGGGTTTTACTGCCTTGTAACTCTTGGTTAGTTGCTTGAGTTGGTGTCACTGTTGCCTTCTGCAGTCATACCCATCAGTGCGTGTGCCTTTCCTCACTGTTGTCACCTCAGGCCAGGGGGGTGGGAAAGATGCCAGCTCTGATATCAGGCCTCCCTTGGGCATTTCCCACCTTGAGAATACATCCTTAATGATAAAGTCCAGGTATCTTAAATACAGAAATTGAGTCCTTGAGAAACGGATCTTCTCATGCAAAGCAAAACTTCATTCACCTGGGTTTTCCTTTGTCCTTGCTATAGGCGTGTTTTCTTTTTCTTGTAAATGGCCAAATAATTAACATTACTATCTTGGCTTGTCACAGGTACAGTGAATGGAGAGAAGGCTCTGGCAATTTCTCACCAAAGGCTTTCTGAACTAGTCTGTGATGGCAAGAGTGTGAGTTAGGACATAGCTGTGTTTTACCACTATGTTGCCTGTGTCTGTTCCTTTTAAGGCGCTTCCCCCTCTACCCCCCTCCCCTGCCCGCACACAAAGTTCAAACGCTGGCAATATCCTGAACATCTGTAACACGGCTCTCTGGAACTCCTTGCATCCTCCCAAGGTGACATTATGCAATTTCTGGGGCCTCCAGAAAATAACTTGCAGTTTATTCTTTTGAGACTTCCTAGTTCCAGCTGAAGTGGTGACTACCTTAGAGCTGCTCACAGGGACGTGTGTGACACGGTAACTCGGAGGAGAAAATGGTGTGCCTTTGAATCCCTGGAGTTCCTTGAGCTGGGGTGCCATGTATCCAGTCCTGAGTGTGTCCCTCTCTTTGCAGCCAGGCTGTGCAGAAATGTACATTCTTGCTCTCTTCATTTAGGCAGATGAGGCATATGCACCTCATTTGGATGGATACCTCAGTGCAAAACCAAATCCCAGCACCTCTCTGAACAAGTCTGTTTGTGAATGACTTTGTAACAAGTTTCTTAACATTCAAGTTAGTGCCTAGAAGATCTTTTTAAATCAGTAGTAAATTTACCTCAGAGTACCTAATATGATGAATGGCATTGCGTGGCCAGGGTCAGTACTCTGTTCTACTGAAATCTTTGTAACTGGCTCAGTTAAAACCACCTTATAGCCAAGCTCTGATCTTGCTCTTTTGAATGATACAGTCCAGTTTGCTGTAATATTCCCCTCTATCTTTTTGGCCACTTCTGATTTTTTTGTGGACTAGACTTATGTGCTTTAATGCTTTTGTGTGCAGGGTTTTTATGTTGTTATTGTTTTTTTAATGGATATAAACCAGGATGGACAGGGAATCGCTGGCATCTCCTGGCTCCTGTGACTGGAAGGAAGAATTAAGTTGTCCTAAAAATAGTGGTGTTTTTTTGGGTGAAATGTCTTCTCTGGGACTGTGGATTTCCTGGACAGTTGTGAGTTTGTCTTACATCCTTAACACGAGTTGTAGCTTGTATGATATTTAAATTGTATTTTTGATATGGGTGTGGAGGTATGAAAAGTCTGTAAAATACTACCTTGTACTCAAGAAATGAAATGGCTTTGCTTCGTAAATAGGATGTTTGGCCATTTATGTAACAAAACAATAGAGGCTGCTATTTGCTGGGTGATCAGGAAGGACTTGAAGGTTTCAGTGTCCAAGAAACTGGTTAATCAGTGTATATCTCACATCTTGGGTGCTGCCCTATTGTAATGGATCTGAAAGCTTGTTAGAAAGCTGGGTCTTGGTCTGTCACATCGTGCAGTGGTTCCTATTTCTGAATTGCACCCGTGTCTTCTCCCTTGGAATCCTGCCTTTTTTCTGCATCCTGAAATGTTCCAGAAGAAAACTGGGAAGGGGAAGATGGCTTGGATCAGTCATGCTAAAATTGGAGAAATCCAGGAGTGACTCTTAATAGATAGAAGTAAATGATAGAGGAGAAATGGGGTTATTAGCAAAATAGTAGTGGTGACCTGGGAATTTTGGAAATTTAGCTCTCAGTACAGAAAAAAATTCTTAATACATACTAGAAAAAGAAGAAAGGGGCTTTAGTATGCAAGAGGAAAGGGAGGGAGTGATGGATGGACTTGGTGCAGCTGCTCAGGTGGAGGTGAGGATTTGAGTTTGTTGGGTTTATCTGCTTCACACTGGACAGAAACAGTATCTTAAATTCATTTGTCACTAGGTTTTGTAGAATACAGAAAAAACTTAATGTAGAAGTAATTCTGATACACAAAAAATGTCTGCTTTATTAAAAATAACACTTGTAAAATGAAATGTTTTGTAAACAGTTTTCAGAATAACTAAATATTTAGCATTAACAACACTGTAGAAAATAAAACTTGTGATGGTGTGGGCTTTTTGGGGGGTGGAGTGTCTTTTTTTTGGTGGCTGTTCATAGTTCCATTGAAATTTCATCAAGAGTTCAGGGAAGATACTTTTGGACAACAGATGGTATCTCCAGATCCTTTGACTTGCTTTCTTTAATGCAGTAATCAGTACTTCTCCAGGGCGATTACTCTTATTTCCTGTTCTTTAAGTCTTGCTCCTATGTGTGTTGGCTAGATGTCAGCGTCCATTTCAAATACTGATGCATTTAAGTGTTGTTTATGGTTTTGTTTTTTTTTTTGTATTCTTATTGGAGTAATGGTCTTTAAAGTTCTTATTTGTATAGACAAGCAATTTCTAGGGCACAGGTAGCACTGCCTGACTTGAGAAGTAGATTAAATCCTTGTAAAACAGGGAGTTAGATTTTAAGTTTACACAGAATTTGTACACTTATGGAAAAAAAAGTTATTTTTAGCCAAAAACATGGATTCTTGTAGGCTGATACACACATGAGGAGAAATGGAGACACATTTCTTTCTGATGTTCACCTGCTTATTTATGAGTGATGTACCAAGTTTTTCTTGTCTCAGTGCCAGCAGAATCAGCCAGACAAATAGTCTTTGTTAATATTTCAGAGCTATTCTTGGTCAATCCTTCACCCCCAAATTCTTTAACAGTTTCAGACCCTCTCTGAAGCTTCCTTTTGCTATTCATTTCTGTCTGCTGTTTTCTTCCACATGAATACATATGTTCAAAACAGCTATCAGCAAATCATTTGAATTCCTTCCTGGATTCTCCTAAATCTCCTATAAGCCTATGCTTGGTTTTAGGCTTCCTTTGCATAATACTTAACTCTGTCTTTATAATAGCTTAAACACAAAATATGTTGCCAAACTTGAATGACATTTGATTAACTGATCACAGTGAAACTAATATTTCACATTTTTTTTTATTGTGGGGGCAGATGTGTCCACTTAAGAAGCCCAAGGATTTTTTTTCCCCCTCAAAGTAGTGCTATAGACTCTGAATAAAAAAATAGATTTCATTTCCTCTCACCCAGCTGGTAACAGTCTGCCTTCAGAAAGCAGATCAAGGGATTCACATGTTGATGTACAAACTAGAATAGTGTCCCTGTCACTTTCCCACAACCAACTGACTGCAACTGCAGTGTTTAAAATAATACATCTGTAACAGGATGATTTGCAAGCAAGAAGAACAGGTCTTCATTGTTTTACTGAAAATAACAGGATTTTTCTTTCTTTGAACAGTCACAAAAATGAATAATTTTTAAACTTCTATATCAGGAAAAATTTGCAATTGAAATAATCCTATTAGCAGGGTCCCTTTTGACATCTGTATTGTTCAGAATTTACATTCTGCTTTGATATTTCTCTGGCAAAGCAGAAAAAGCATTTTAAAAAAATGCTCTGCATAGAACTAATACTTTTTTTTTTTTCTCAGTCTGAGAGTGCAGTGCAACCCAAAAGTTCTCTCTGCACGTGGACTTCTGTTTGGTGAACTTCAGGTTCTAGAAGACCTAGCGTGGAGTCTGTTAATAATTCCATTTAGCTGAACTAGCCTTGAGTCAAGCTTGGAAGCAATGCACTGAGGGCAGTAGTCTGTATGTGAGTACATATTCAGTGTCTTCAAAATAAGAAGGATCTGTTTCTTAGTCTTACAAGGTCAGTTGAAGGCCAAAAGTGGTATTTCTCAGATACTGATGTACCAATTAAATGACTACTTTGCTGTTTCTGATGCCATTCCGTGGTGGGTTGACCCAGCTCAGCAGCTAAGCACCCACTAGCGCTCACTTCCTTTCCCTCGGTGGGGTGGGGGAGAGAACTAGAAGATCAAAAATGAGGAAAACCTCATAGGTTGAGATCAAGACAGTTAATAAGTGAAGGGAGGTGAAAAAGAAAGAAAAAGTGATGGAAAGGCTGTATCCACCATGTCTCATCAGCAGACCATTGACCAGCCAGCATCCGAGCAACAGCCAGACCCAGTACACAGACTGCAGCTCCCGGTGGCCTTACTGGGATGTTGGGAGGGATGCCTCACTTTGCTGGCAGCAGTGTGTGCAGATAACGAGAGTTAAGATCAGGCAGGCCGAGATGTGGTGTTTGAGGCACTTTGGTGTTTTACTAATATTACTGTACTGTCAAGCTTGAATTTGTGTCTGTGTGGGACTTTGGAGGAAGAGTGTTGGGACAAGATTGTGCTGCCAAAGTCAGAAGGGTGACATGGAGAGGGACTGACTTGTAGGCTGTTAATTTAAAAACCAGATGTGATAGGTAGGAAGATGAATGTGTTTTGCTATTTGAGTGTTGAGTCATTACAATATTTTGGGTAAGTTTCAGACTAGTTTCTTTGTGGTTAACATTCACACCACAGAAGTCTGTCAGCTTACACTAAGAGGAAAACTTGGTGATTAGCTGAAGCAAAACTGGCTTCCTTTGGGCACTTCAGGTTTCACCTGTGGTATGTCACCTATCTGAAGTATGTGTCTTGCTTTTGCAAGACATTTAAACATTACTTAGGCAGTGTCAGTCTTGAATTTGTAAGCACTTTAAGACTGACATTTTCAAATCTAAATATTTATTTATTGATACCGAAATATTTAATTGTTAAGAGACTGAGGTAGTGCATGACTTGAAGTCTGTGTTCTCTGCTCAGAAAATCAAGGTGCTGATATATATGTATCTATCCCTGTTTCTTTGATAGCATGGCTTCTAATGTGTATGTATGGAAAATACTAACCAGTTTTCAGAGACTTATAAGGGAGCAGGGTACTATATTTTTATTAAAGTGTCATTTTGATCCATAAAATATTTTGCAAAGTAAACAAAGACCCTAACAGTAATTTGTTTTGCTAGAATATTTTATCTTAGAATCTCAAAGTTTTACAAAAGCTGTCAAATAACCTCCTTTCACTTGTGTGAAGCACGTGGTGGTATTCCCATTTAATGTATGGAATGGAACCCAGATGTATTGACTTTCAGTCCTGTGCCATAAGCAGCAAATCATCTCCTCCCCTGTGTTTTTACACGAATCGTCTCTGCTTTCCAACTCTTCACTTTATGAGACTTTTAAGTGCACAGTGCAGTGATTTATTGTTGATCACTTTCCTAACATTTTATTCTAAATGAAACAGCCCTGCAGGTTATGAGTTGCCAAATGATAGAAAACAGGGGCTCGCCCAAGTTCAAGCTGTTTTAGAGTCTCAAGATTTACAATAAAGAAAATAATTAAGTCAGTGGTGTCAGAGAGGCCTGGGTTTTACTGTTCAACTGTCACTGACTCAGCTGTTAACATCTTTGTATTGGCAACTTTGTGGTTACTTACATTTTTTAAAAAAAACTGTACTTCATAATTGTTGAACTTGCAGCTAAGATGCAAACCCTGTCCTTTTAGCTTTTAATATCACTTTCTCAGTTGCAACGCCGAGTGGCATGACCGTTTTGTGTCTGATGGTTGTAGCATTGTTTCAGAACTGCTGACTCCATAGGTTTGAATAAACATAGCACATCTGTGGTGTCCTTTAAAGCTCTAAGTAGGAGACAAATATCTGTTGCTACAATTGTTCTTGTGTGCTAAAGATATTTTACAAAAAAAAGTTATCAGAGGTTGAGTTAACTCCTGTACTACATCAAGGGCTCTTGTGGAGAGGTCTTTTACTGGGGACACCGTGCTGAGCGCCTGCTCATCTTGAGTTTGGAGAAGTGCAGGTGTTTTGGGAGATTCATCCTTGATCTGCAGTAAAAACAGATGTACATGGATATAATCTGATGAGTTTATCTGTGTGTAGTGCCTCATTTCTCTAATGAAATTTTGTGGCATACACAGTTTAGCATAATTCTAGAGCAGTAGTTTGGAAGCCCTTAGCACTGGGGTATTGGAAGAAGTCATAGATGCATCATCAAGCACAAATTGGGTTACATCTTGTTAGTGTACTCTTAACATACCTCAGGTAGTTTAAGCTGACACGAGCTCTCTTTCTTAGGTACGTTCTTCTTCTGAGGAATGGATTTTAAAATTATTCTTTCTGTCAAATGACCATACACAAGGCTGGAGTGGGGAATTACTTCCGCAAAGCATTTATTGACTGTTCTTTGTTAAAAGGCCTTCCCTTCTCCCCAACAATATGAAGCAAGGTTCTTTTTCCCAGAGTAAGGAGTCACGAAGAATGAAGAAAACTTTTTTTTTTTTCCTTTCAACATCTTTGTAAATGAATGACTGCAAGTGCTGGTCAGTAGGGTTTTTCTGTGCAGAAAGGATAAAAGGTGAAAACCCAAAAGGTACAGAAGGAGGTGAAAAGCAAAACTTTTCTGGAAAGACAACATTAGAGAAGAGACAGGGTGTGTACTTGTGAATTAGACCTGGAAACCAGTCTGATAAATTTGAACAGCCATCCCTCTAAAGCCACAATTATGTTCAGAGTGTTCAAATTTGGTTGCTCCTAGAATAGCAGCTCCACAGTACTAAAATTAATGTGTTGTCAGGAGTTTTGTACAGCAGGAAGTCTCACTGGTTTGAGCAGAAGCCCTGAAGATTAGGACATTTATGTGACTGCTCATGTCAGAGTTTTATGAGTTTCACATTTTCATGGTGGTATTGATATGATGGTTATGGAATGTTGCTGTGTGTGCTAGTGTAGCGGTATAATTTTGAAATAAGGAGGAGGGAGGGAGCATTTGGCTAGTAACTTGCAGCTTTTAGCAGAAAAGCCTCTATTTTTTTTTTTCTTGAGATGAGTTGGAGAAGAGAAATGATATGTCAGAGGAATTGGTAGTTTTCTGATAAAAACTATTTTAACTTTATCGGCACAAGTTCAGCTGGTAGGTCCTTCTGTCTTAAATTTCCTGACAGTTCTTTAAGAAACTTTAAAAATAAACACTTCCACCAATGCTGCATAAACAATTCAGATTGATTCCTCTAGATTTTTGCTGATACCTTTTCTGAAAAAAAATGTGTTAAAGTGACTTAGCTGGTGATGAAAATACTCCATAAACATAGGCTGTATTTAAAGGAGGACCTTAGGCATTTTAAGTAGGCTTTGTAACTACTGCTTTCCTGGCACGTTGGTAAAACAGTGTGGTGATGACAGAATTGAGTCTCTTTTGTAAATTAAATTATAAATTATGTAGCAGGTCATGTATATGGATTGTCTGCTTCTAAGTAAGCAGTTTAAGCTTGGAGTTTAAGCTTCTCACCTAGACAGTGTTCACATTCCTTATCTCTCTTGATTTGCATGGGTGACCTAAGGGCAGCCAATTCTTCACACTCCCCAGCTCATCTTAACTTCCTTAAGTCAAGATTCAAATTTTAATCCAAGAGTTTCTGCAGTATGCTCCAGTTTGTTTGGTTAACAATCATTAACAATCTGATATCAAGATTGTCCCTCCTGTTAAGAGCTGTGGCAGTCAAGCACAGGCAAAAATACAAAGCTACTGCTCCTGGGGATTTTGAGCTGCTGGGGTATGTTGCGTTTGTAAATTGAGTTTTGGATGCAGAGAGGGTAGTGGGTTTGCCAATTGTAGAGACAAACCCATGCCTTTACTGCTTTTTACCTTTTCTTTTATTCTAGTAGGCACGAGACAGCTCAACTAGAGAACTTTAGATTATTAGAACTCTGATGGTAACTGAAAACACTGAAAGGAATAATAATGACCAAGAAGATCTTAAACTCCAGCAGCTCCAGGGCAAAACTATCCAGGTTGAATGAATAATTTCATGATCTTTCTAGGGAAAATTGGCCATTATCAATATTGAAGATGTCAAAGCACAATACCTGTGATAGAAGGTATCTTGATTCCTGGTCACAGAAGTTCCAAGGTCAATGATCCATGGGTGTTTAGTTACAGAGCACTTGCTTCCTAGTTACCATCGATGACTTGTAAATAAGTATTGTTTGTCTTAATACCAGTTTACTTACATATTTAAATCACAGTACTTCTAGGCCTCACTTTTAATGCCTTCTTTCACTTCGCTTCTTCCCCTTTGGAAGCAGGATCTAGCCATTCAAATTCTGTGCCTGCTGCAGAAAACTATTGGTTATGTGTAGTGGGCCTTGTACCTGCTAACAGATGACCTGATGTAAAAACTCATATGACTGGAGTTAAAGAAAACGTGTTTGAGATAATGATACTTTTGCAGTTTGGCTGTAGAAAAGCCAGCCTGTGGTCTGGCCATGTTTTCAGAGTCATGTTTATCCCTACAGCTTATTCAAAATAAATAGAGGGGGGAAATACTATTTATGTTAAATCAAAGATGAAATTAGAAAGGAGAGATACTGATAACAGCTGTATCATAGGCAGGGTGGTTCTAGATTCAGTCTGGATACATGTCAAAACTGTTTCAACCTATAGAGGACTTCAGAAGACTGCTTCAGTTTTCCCCTTTAAGCTGTACCAGATGTTTGTTGTTTTACTCAACATGGTTACCTTGTTCCAGTGTCAGTGATGGATGCCTCCTTCGGTGCTCTGGGAGGTTGCCTAAATTCTGTCACTACAGACCTTTGATGCCATCTCCAACTTTAGAGCAGAAAACAGTGACAGAGTTGTTTCCTTCTGATCAGCTTAGATTGGCTCTGTAAACTGGCCTGCCACATGTGATGGGAAGAACTCATCAGAAATCTCATTGGGATGTGTACTTCTTCTGAAGTGTATAAACATGGGCTGATGTGACAATGAAGAGCTAGTGTGACTTGTAAGGAAAAGGCAACATGACAACTTCAAAGACAGAATGTCCATGCAGCTAACAGCAATAGAGTTGCATATCTGTTTTTCACCAAATCTGATTTTTTTTTTTTTTTTTTTTTAAGATTCCTCAACCTGGAATTACAAGAGAGGTAAAAAGATGTCTTTGTTCTAAAGATCCCAACCTCATGTACTTTTAAACTCTGTATTCCTCAGAGAACGTCTTTAGATTATGTGGCTCTTAGTTACCATTATGATTAACTATCAATTGCATTTCAAAGGACTTGCACCCTGCTAAGGTTTTGCAGTTGTTGCCTGTGTTGTTATTCAATGTTTTCTTAATTTCTGAGTGCATTAAAAATATGCTTTTCTAGAAGAAAGATTTGTCTCTTAGTGAAACATTGCAAAGGAGAAGCACTTCCTAGACAGGGGCACCTCCTGCAAGGAATGGACAAGTGGCTTCAGGAAAACTGAGAAGCATGTAAGAGAGAGCATAAAATGTAGTTATACATGCTTACTAGGAATTGGGAAAGCTTGGCTTGAGGTGTGATGGGCAGCTGTGTGCAGGTGCTTTAGGGAAAAGCAGGAGGAGGAAGCTAAAGACAGTATCAGAAAAGCAGCTTTGGAAAGGATGCACTGCAGAAGATAGCTGAACAGTGAAAATGGTCTACAAGAGTATACTGCAGGACTCTCAAGAGCTCATATCACTCTAATCTACCTTTACAGGGATAATGGTAAATAAGCACTTTCAGAATATTTTTAAAAAGATACATTAGTTGTCCAACAAGTAGTACGTATTTAATTGCTAATAATCAATCATTGAGACTGCACATTAAATGGATAGGGCTGTTGGCTGGGAGTTAGACCACATTTGTAGTTCTGCCACTGCTCTGGTGTGACCTCAGAGGTCATAGCAGATAACCTGGTAGTGCAGATGTGTCATTCCACCTCTCCCAGCAGCCCTATCTAACCTTTTCTGCCTAATTTCAGCATTGGGGTTACTAGGAGTATTACTGGTTTTACCTCCCTAAGCACTGATTAAGAGTATAGTAGGCCCAAGGCTTTCTTCTGCTTCTCAGTAGTACTGAAATTCACATTGTTAGTTGTGTGGCTTTTTTAAAAGTAGGATAGTTAATACACATTTTTTCCATAAATGTGAAGCTTCGCATTGCTAAGAATATCCTGTTTAAAACCTTTGGGTATTCCTCAGAGACTGATGGTGTCACAGATGAGGTCAGTTTTCAGCAATATAGTTGGTGCCAGCAGAGAGCTTGGTGATGCCACTGTCAAACAGAAACCTTTTAAAGTCTCTGTTAAAAATGTTAAAGTTCTTGCCTATCAGAGGATCTTATAGATCATATAAACTTCCATTTTCAATTCCAGATCATGGTAAATTCCAGATGTTTCAATATTTTTGCACCAACCTGTTCTTCTAGTTGATGTGAAATGAGTACAATGTAAAAAGCAAACAATAACCCACAGTACACTCCCATGCATCCACCCTGTATCTAGTTGGTCTGAAACAGTCAGGGGGAACTAACTGGACAAATGATGCAGGTCTCAAGCAAAAATACCTTCCTAAAATTTAAGAAATTCTTACAGGCAAGTTTGTTCCCCTCCCTTATTTTGAAAGATGGGGCGGAGGTTGCAGGCAATGAAAAATGAGAATAACAAAGTGAAGCCTCTGAAATAATCCAAAGCAATTCACTGAAATAACATCCTTTATAAAGATGTTTTGTGTACTGTGACTGTGCCCCATATTCCAGTAAGGTTGCAGTCATTACCTCAAGTTTTGCTGAAAGCATCTTAAATGTGCTCCACCCACCATGAGCCAAATTAGTTGGCCCTAGATGAGGGGAAGTGTAATTCCCCCGATCACAGGAAGCCTAAGCTGCAGCTCTTGTCTATGCTCTCTGTGAGCAGAGCAGAACAACCTCTTCTGCCCCTGTGCTCAGTTGTAAATCAGAGGAAAGCAGTTTTCCTGTAACCTGCACTTGATTGCACTTCTTTTGATGGTTAACTTCATTACTTATCCTTTATTTTTGTACTAAGTCCAATTAAAACAACTGGACTCTGAACAAGCTTCTGTCTTGATTAAGAAGTGTTTTTATATGGGGTAGCATATGGAAGCATAAGCTGTTAACAGCTGCAAATTTTGTTGATTAAACTAGGTGCAGACAAATTTACAAGAGAAACTGTTCCATGAAAAATTCCAGCTCACTGACATACAAAGGTATCCTGACTATTTTTCAACCAGTTTCCACAGTTTCTTGCCAAGAATAATACAAGGTTTCTTGCAAAGTGTTGACACTGGAGGCTCTAAATGCTAAATGTTTATCAATCAATTTGAGTTGTCTTGAATCTTAGTAAGCAAACATGTATCTTTGCAAACACCTGGAGATACTCTTAGCCCTTGAAGACTCCGTTCTTTTCAGGCAAACTTTTAGATCCTCATGTGGCCACAGCAAAATTTGTGTCTTTTGCTGAGATGCACCACAAGGTAATGGAAGTTAAAGGACCCTGTGGCCTAATTTTTGTTCCTTACAAAGTTTAGTGAAATTTAGGGATAATAATACTTGCAACTCATTTGGACAGGAGTCAAGCAAAGCTTTAAACATTCTGAAGACTTAAGATATTTTATCTTACAGTTTCAAAACACATTGCAAATAAATGTTCCTCTGAAAATCTGTTTGACATAAATGAATTTAACCTATGAAAGGTAACCAAAGCATGGAGAGTATAAAATGACTACTTCAAAGATTACTGAGCCAGTGGCAGACCCAGCATTGATAGAACCATAGGTTGGACAAGGTCTTTGAGATCATCAAGTCCAACCATTAATGGCTGGTAGATAATATCAGAAGACTTGAATCTCAGGTTAGCAGTAAGGTCAAATGCAGAATGATGCTATAGTGTCAAATATGTAATGTTTAAAACGAGACCAACTTTTTAACTTGTGCATAAATGTCCATACTCATCTGTCATTACTTGGTTTCTGGTTTAAAGACAAATACATAAAACTTCCTTGAATTGCTGGTAGGAGTTTCATGATCTGCTTTAATGGCCTGAAGTGTTTGCAGTGCTCGTAAGTGAGTAAATTCAACTACTGTAATTGCTGCTTTGGACTCATAAATCAGCCTGCAGGAAAACACTCTGTTGAAGTACAGTGGTACGAATGGAAAGAAAAATTTTTATGGATTGAAGTTTCTAATTCTCAAGGTGTGATTATACATACAGAAGCTTAAAAAAATTCCAGGCTCTCAAGAATCTACTGAAATACTTGGTACTAATTAAAGTAATTGCGTTCATACATAGAAAGAACAAGGCTATACTGGAGCCAAAGTAAAAATTTTGAGTTACATGTCAAACAAATGTAAATCTTGCATAAATGTTCTTTATTGTGAATTACAGATGGAAATTCTGTTATTTGATTTGTCAGAAAGTGGTACACTGAGGTATTACAGAAGAAAGTGTTCTTTATAAGGAACACGTTATTTCCTTTTCTGCTTGTGTTTTTATCTAGAATCTTGCAGCAGCTGTGTATATATGTTTTTCTTTTGTTCTAAACCAGTAAATTAGCTGTTATTTTAGCAGATAGCAAAAGGCTTTTTTTCTAAAAAAAAAAAAAAAAAAGGGCTCCCAGACTAAAGCAGTCTTCTGGCTGCTGGTTAAGGAATATTGAGCTTTTAATCTGGAATTTAGTGATTCATACCTAGACCATGAGCTCAAATGAATCAGAATAATGGATAATCTTTTAATAATCTTACTAGAAGCCATGTAAAAACAAATACAAAACTATTATAAAATATCAAAACATTACTGAGGGTGGTGTGATGGAGAGTCAAAAATCAGAGGGTTGGAGATTTAATTTGTCATATGCAACCTTAATTCTTCTGTAGTGGTATTATGAGATAATTAATCTCACTGTGTTTTACATAATATCTCTGCCTCAGTCTGTTCAGGGAACGAATCTAACTGCAGTGAAGGAGACTCTTTGCAAGATCATTGCCTCATTGGTTGCAAGAGTTGATTTTCTGAACTGAATAAGACCTTATCAAGACAGCTGAATTCTTCCTTGGAGAATCAGACGTGCCTTTGGTTCTATAATCATATATAAGTATACTTAAGGGTGACTAAATCATTATAAGCAGGTTTTTCACAGCTGATCGTTAGTAGTACAGCTCATTTTCTAGATGTATGGTTTGTGAGATTAAAAGTGCTCACTTCTACAACTTCTGTTTAGTAGAGGCTGTTCTTTTAACAAATTAAATGCTACAGCATGCAGTGTTAAATTGAACAATGAAGTCCTGAGTGGCTCAGAGCAGGTACCCAAATCTCTACATTAATTTGTCTGTGGTTCGGTTCTCTATCTGTAAATGGGATTAATCTGTTTCTCAGGACAGAGGGATTCTGAAGGCAAAGCAGCTGTAAAGCACTTACTGTAGGTTTCAGTTGCTAAAGAAAAGAGTAATTTGGTGTTTAGAGCAGAACTTTAGCAGTGTGCTTGGATTACAAGCTTCAGAGTGAAGAAAAAGCAGAATGAAGAGTTTCTTGTTGAGCCATCCTGCACATGTGATTGTCTTTTTAAAATGTTTTAAATCTGATCCTGGAAAATGAAAACAAAATAGGTCAAGTTCAATACATTCTACAGGACTGAAAATTAATTATAATGGGAAGTGCTAGATGGTTAAGGGGGGCTGGCACCCTCATCTATAATCACCTACAGATACAGGTTCTTAATACATATTGTCACTGAGACAGCATTTTCCTAAGCAGAAGCCTTGAGACACAAGCTAGTCTTGTAATCCTGGCAGCTTACCTGAGTGCCAAAAAAAAAAAAAGGAATTAAAATAAGCTTCCCCTTTTTTGAAAAGGTTATGCATATAATGAACTCTGTGACAAGAAGGTGGTTAGAGCTGTTTCTTTCTTTAGCAGCCTCCCATTGCATCAAGTGTGACCTAGTGGTGTTTTCTAGTAGCTGTTACTGCTAGGATGAGGTTTGTAGGTAGTTTTAGCAACTCAAACCATCTAAGATAGCCAAAACACTGTAATGCAGGGGTCAGGAGAACCTGATTTAAATGAAAACACTAGTGAAGTGTGGCTTAAACGACTATCTCTGCCTTCTGCAGCACATAGGATAAACTGTCTTTCGGACTGCAAAAGAAATCAATCTGCTACTTCACATCTCTTCTTGAGTGGTCTTGCATTTTTTCAGTTCTTCTGCTCTGTGGTGCTTATGAAGCCTGGCTTTGAGACTCTCTTGATTCTCTTGTGCTGGAATCCTTAAAAAAAATTTAAATGCTCATGGTTCCTTGTAGCTAGTGCTTGTCTTTCATTTAGGAAGTGGAGGGAAACATCATAAGGTGAACAGAAAGGGACATGAGAAACTGTGGAAGTTGTGACTTTGCCTTGGGTACGAGAGAGATGAAACAGAGTTGTTCTTGCCTCTAGAAATAATGCTATTCCCTGTGGAAATTTGCATATCCCTTGGCAAGTATTTTTTCTTTCATAGGTTGTTACAGGTGATTTGTTACCTCAGAATGAAGATAAAAAAAACCAAAAACCAAACCCATCTCACAATAATTTTATTTTTAGTTATCTGTTGTTGACCCTCAGTTGACGGAAAACACATGGGAAGGCCTTCTTAAAGCAGATTTCTGTTTGAGTTTGGATTTTGCTACTTTGTTCTGTTTTGGAACATGGAATATTTTAATTTTGCTAATAGTAGTGCAATATGAAAGAAATATCCTTTTTGAAGGTATCTCATCAGTCACATAATATAACTTAAAGCTGAGGCTTGCAGTGTATTTAAAGCAAGAATTTAGCTTCTTATATATGAGAACTGGAATGCGTGTCTCCTAAGACAAATCAGCTTTTACAGTACAAGTTGATTTATTGAAAGCTTTTACAAATTGCTTATTTTCCTCAGATAATAACGATATTAAAATAATGTAGGCCCTTCTCATTAGAAGTTTTTGAAATAACATGAAAATGCGGTAAACTATGCTGCTGTTGACCTAGATTTGTCACTGAATTTGTCTACATGTTATGATTTGTCCTCATCCTGATGTATCCTTCACTGCATGTATTGGTACTGCGATAGGCATGGCCACAGGCAGTGGCAGCTGAAATCACATGGTTGGTTCAGGTTTGACAAGAGGATTTTTTGGAAAACTCCTCAAGTTTTTAGTTCTGAATTGTTCTGTGAATTGTTTTGCAGTTTAACAGGGGAAAAGCATTCCTGACCATTCTGAGCCCTCCATAAAACTTCACCAATCTGCCAAGCTCGTAAATAGAAGTATTTTGAGTGTGGCGTGTGCTCAGTTCTGGCTGTGCTTGCTCTTCTGGTTAGCACAGTAAATCATACGTACTATAGTTTATGCCCATCATAAACCTCAGAACAAGGGCTTGAATCCTCTCTTCTTCCTGAAATAATTTCGGAAAGTTGAGGATTCATTATAGATGTGATGGAGTACTGTGTAATGGTTTCTTCTGTTGAGATGCCAGTGGCATGCAGGCTGTATGTAGTGGAAGTAGATTCAAGTTTCAGCAGTGATGCTGCTCCTCTGGGGATAGATCTAATAGATCTCATAGCCTGAGTGGTGGGACCACATCACACAGACACTGGATAACTGGAAATTTCCTATGTTTGGACATGTCATCTATCATGGAGCTGCCCAAACAGCTTGCTCTGATTTAGGTTGGTACCAATAAGACGAAGACCAAAAGCGGCTTTCAGGGGCCATCTGGAATCTGACTGCTCCCAGCTGCTGCAGGTCAGAGACTAACTGGTCTTGTGTTGGCAGGTTAAATGTAATGTAGTGGTCTAAGAGGAAATCATGGCTTTTGTTTGATCTTCCTGTAATTGTTTCACAGGCTTTCATATACCACTCACTCATCAAGAATGCAGTGAAGTGCTAAGAGAAAGGAGGTAGTCCAGCTGCTATTGCAGTAATCAAAGTACACTAGGAATTCCTAATCAGCTCTATGAACAGACTTCACAATAAACCAAATCAGTGTAGTGCCATGGGTAGTGGAGTCATACACCATCTGTATGTTTGTTCTTCTTTCTCTCTGAACATGTAGGGTAGGTTTATGACGTTAAATCTGTTTGCATCCCTGAAGTGTGAGCTATGTGGAGGGAAGTCCACCTGAGTTTCAAGGTGCTGGGATGTGCTGTCTTCTGACCATTAGTCTCATACCTGCTGGAACAGTTCATTTTGATCCTGTTGATCCAACTTGGTCTGCTGCACAGAATACTCAGCAATTCATCTGCTCCTCTTTTTTGATTCCTTCTCCACCATTCTGCTTTAAAATACCAGGAGGTCACTTGTATTCACAGGCTTTTTGTGTTCTCTAATGAGAGTTGCACTCCTTGTCCCCTTCCCCATCTTGTAGTTTCAGAGAAGAGATGGAAGCAATGGAAGATCATGTTTTGCTTTAAAGGAAGAAAAATTTAATGTTCTATATCCCAGCAGAAATAAAAGTTGCTATTTTTCCTCTCTCTACACCTGTGTTCTGCCTCTATGTTGTTGTTGATTCTGAAGTTAGCAGACCACCAAAGGGAGTTCTGATTACTTTGGTTATTGCATTATCATTACTGTGTTTATGGCCTATTGAGATCATCAGGGTAATAGGGTTGAGTGATTAGGACATGATCTGTGGATCTTTTCTTTTGGTGATCTTTTTTTACGCAGTCAGGACATTGAAAGACTTCAACTTGCCCAAGTTTCCAAATTGGAAGAGGTTGAAACTTGTGTTAGTCTTCTGACAGAAGCTCTCTATACTTAGGACTGACCTGTTAATAAAATTAAGGTGTGAAATTCTGTTAGCTAAGAAAGCATTAATTTGGTGACAATACTTAAACTTTTGGTCTATGTCATCCTGGTATTTTTTAGTTGCTGTTTGTTTATTTCTTCTAGCTACTCTCTATTCCTAAGCATTTTCTCAGCTATCTTTGTGAGATACTACAGCTAATTACTAAACTGCGTCTCCCTTCTGTAATCTGGAATATGAATGAGGTGTCATTTCTTACAATTATGTGATTTGCTCTGCAGTCAACTTTTAGCAAAGTTTACAGCTTTTGGGATTTTTCTTTTTTTATACGAAACTATAGTCCTAATGCCTATTAATAATTTCAAGTACCAATCATGAATTCTTTTCCACTATAACTTTTCATCTTGATCTTAATCCTGCTGATGCTCATAGACCTGCTATAATCTGATAATAATAGATAAAACAATAATATTTCTTCTGAACTAGTACTCTTCCCAAACCATCTTTGTTAGGGATGTGAATCATAGAATCATAGAATCCTTTAGGTTGGAAGAGACCTTTAAAATCATCAAGTCCAACCATTAAGCCATTAGGGCTCTAAAGTCCTCTGCCAAAACAGATCAGAATCTGTCAGGGTTGGAAGGGACAACAAGGATCACCCAGTTCCAACCTCCAACCCCTCTGCCATGAGCAGGGACACCTCCCACTAGATCAGGCTGCCCAGAGCCTCCTCCAGCCTGGCCTTAAAGACCCCCAGGGATGGGGCCTCAACCACCTCCCTGGGCAACCCATTCCAGGGTCTCACCACTCTCATGGTGAAGAACTTCTTCCTCATGTCCAGCCTGAATCTGCCCACTTCCAGCTTTGCCCCATTCCCCCTAGTCCTGTTATTACCCGATAACAAAAAGTCTAAAAAGTCCCTCCCCAGCTTTCTTGTAGGCCCCTCCCTGAGATACTGAAAGACCACAATAAGGTCACCTCGGAGCCTTCTCTTCTCCAGACTGAACAGCCCCAACTCTCTCAGTCTGTCCTCACAGCCGAGCTGCTCCAGCCCTCGGATCATTCTGGTGGCCCTTCTCTGGACACGCTCCAGCAGGTCCACGTCCCTCTTGTACTGGGGGCTCCAGAACTGGATGCAGTACTCCAGGTGGGGGCTCACCAGAGCAGAGTAGAGGGGGAGAATCACCTCCCTCGACCTCCTGGCCACACTTCTCTTGCTGCAGCCCAGGGTCTGGTTGGCTTTCTGGGCTGCAAGTGCACACTGCTGGCTCATGTTGAGCTTCTCATCCACCAGCACCCCCAAGTCCCTCTCCTCAGAGCTGCTCTCCAGCCAGTCCCTGCCCAGCCTGTATTGGTGCCTGGGATTGCCTCGACCCAGATGCAGGACCTTGCACTTGGCCTTGTTGAACCTCATGAGGTTGGCTTGTGCCCACCCCTCCAGCCTGTCCCGGTCCCTCTGGATGGCCTCCCTTCCCTCCAGCGTGTCAGCCACACCACACAGCTCGGTGTCATCGGCAAACTTGCTGAGGGTGCACTCAGTCCCCTTATCCATGTCCCCGACAGAGATGTTAAACAAGACTGGCCCCAGGACTGACCCCTGACTGTGTCACCCACCAAACTGTGTGGTTTTGATTTCACTAGGTGTACTTCTTGATAGAGCTGCTTGTTTCCTTTGTTGATGGTGTTGCAGGCTGTGTTGTGGACATTGGTGGTAGTGCTTATGATCTCTTTATGCTTTGAAGTTATAGAAAAAGGAAATCAGAAAAAACACTGGTGTATTTAGAGCCTTGTTTAAGCTACTGAATTTTTACTTATGTAAAAATTACCTAAGTTGCTTTTTCAGCCAGTTTAAGAGCTCTTCTCGGAAACATTTTGGATTGCAGCTCAGTCTCATAACTCTGTATCTGAACAGCTTTCAGAGCTTCACTCAAAGCCTGTATGGAGAAAACAGCCCCCTTTACTGTTAATGCTCTTGATGTCAGTACAGGCTTCAAAACAGTCAACTTTTGTCTTCCATGTTCTTCTTCATCCTTCAGAAGGTTTGCTCTGTGGTGGGGTGTTTCACTTAAAGTTGTAGAAAGACTTCTGAGAGAAGGCAAAGCAAAAGTTTTATACTGCTTCAGAGTCTCCATGTGTATTTGTTTGCTCAATTCTTACAAACGGTCTAGCTTGATTTAGTTAGGCCTTGCAGGGAACGTGTCCTCTTGAAACTACCTCAAGGTGTCCTCAAGGAACAACTCTTCTTTAATTGTATCTGAAAAAAAAGCAATGAATCAGTTGGTACCCAGTTGTCTCCCTGTTTGTGACAAGGATGCTAGAATGTGTAAACTGAAGGCTACAGCTTTCGCTTTCCTTACAGCAAAAGCTTTTCTTTGTTGGGTGGTCTGTATAGCTCAGTCTCAAAACCCATTATCTGGAGGTTTTTCATCTAATTCTTGTCCTTCCATGCTCTGTATTTTCCTTCTACTTTATTTCCTTTTGGTTCTCTTTCACTTAGATATATGCTTATTTTGTATTTGCACATAGACCGTTCATAAATACTTAATACTCACTGAATGAATGGCTTAAGGGCAACATCTTCCAATGCATGCATGAGAAGGGTTTCTCCTTTCTTCTTTGCAAATAAAATATGTATATCTGCATTCATAATGTATTATTCTGCTTTTTGTAATAGAAATGTAAAATACTTGGGGCTTTTATGGTACTCTATAGCTTTGCTGGGGTTCTGAATGTTTTCTGTATTTATGTGCCACATCATGGGATATGTGTCTTGCTGGGTTCTTATGTCTCCAGTTTTTAAACTTTCCCATGTTTATCCCTTCCATGTTTATTTTTACTTAACTATGGTGTTTTGCAATATTCTTTTCTCTGAGGCTTTTGTTTGTGTTTGCATTTACTTACGCGGTTCTGGTTGGCATGTGAATGCCTTTGTAATCATATGGTGTACATTGCTAAATGTTTGTTCACATAGCTTTTTTTTTTTTTTTTTAGTATTTAATTTAAAATTTAAGAGTATAATCAGATTCACTGCAATCTGGTTCTCTTTCTAGAGTATACTTCTTCTAGGAATGTCTGAGTCACCCAAGTTTTTCTTTGTGAATTCTAAACCTCTCATTCTCTTTTCACCCCAGTCACGTTGAAGGTATTACACTTGGATTGGGCTTATGCACCATCTATCACCAACTGCAGGGCAAATTTTCCGTTTACCGTGGTTTTACTTGCCCCTGTGTAACCAACTTAAAGTTTAAAGTTTTCCAAATTGAAGTGGGGGATTCATTTATTGTAACTGGCAAAGCCTCACAATGTGCATACTCCTTTTACCCTGTTTGGAGACAGGTAGTGCTTTGATTAAATACTTACCATCTAGTAGTTGCTCTCCTAGCTTTACCTGTAATCCATTGCTTGCCTTCTGATGCTCTCCATGTTTCAGTTATTACTTAAGCTGTCCTAAAACTTGTATCAGTAATGATGCAAAATTATGCAATTACAATGCTGACATCTTTGTCATCTATAAATCGGACCAGGCTGTGGTATTTTTTTTTCTTCTTCTCTGCAGCAGGTTCTTGCTACTTTGAGTGAAAGTCAAAAGAAAGAGAGCAGTATAAATCTGCCTTTAAAATTTGTTCTCTTAATGTTACAAGATACTTCATATAGCATTTGGGTCTCTTTAAGTTTATACCAGACAGTTCTGTTAAATAAGCCTGTTACAGTCAGAAGCAGTTGGCACCTTCATTGATACCTTCTGGAGATCAGAAAATAAGTAAAAGTATATTTCACTGCATAATCTGAACACTTCTGTTTCTTTTACTCTATAGAGATGGTTCTTTTGGGCAATGTGGAGACAGGGGAGGGTGAGGCTGAGTAGCTTTAATTAAAATTACCTCTGTTGTTCTAGATTCTTTGTATGTACAAATTCATCTCCAGGAATGTCAGGCACCTGAATTGTCTCAAAAAAAAAAAGTGCAACTGAAAACCTTGTATGATCTTCATAATGAAATTCTAGCACTGGGTCTGGTATAACGTTAATGGTGGTAAAAGTGTGGTGTAAACAAGTAATGTAAAGCAAATCTTCCTGGGGTTACACTTTAAAGTTTTTAATTCAATTTACTGAAATTTTTTTCATAGATAATGTGAACCACAGCTGTAAAAAAAAAAAAAAAAAAAAAGGATGTTTCCGTATTTTGAAATAGTTGTTCTTGACCGAATATAAAATGAGTTTTAGAAGCTCTGACTCCTTGTAGCATTGTGATCACAGTCAGTCACCACTAACACCCCATCAGTGATTGTGTCCATAACAGGTTCAGTGTGAAAAATCATGTTACTGCAATAGAACAGTGCTTGGAGAGGGTGAGACCTTGAAGTATGAAGTGCTGCTCGCTGCTGGTGCCTGGAACTGCAGAAGGCTAATGGGAGAGAGCAATAGGCTGGAATCAGAGGGAAGGTATTTAGTTTTATGCTCCTGCTTAACTACCAATGCACGGAGTATGGGGAATAAGCAGGAGGAGTTGGAGGGCTGCGTTAGGTTGCATGACTATGATATAATTGCAGTCACTGAAACATGGTGGGACAGCTCCCATGGCTGGAATGTTGTCATGGATGGCTACATACTATTTAGGAAGGACAGCCCCAAAAGGCATTGCTGTGGTGCTGCTCTTTGTGTGAGAGAAATTGAAATGTATTGAGTTCTGTCTCGGGGCGGGGGGGGAGGTGGAACAGATTGAAAGCTTGTGGGTAAGAATTAAGGGACATGCAAAGGGGGGTGAAACTGTTGTGGGAGTTTACTATAGACCACCGAACCAAGAAGATGATGTTGATGAGGCCTTCTACAGACAACTGGAGGTAGCCTCTAGAACACACTGCTTGGTACTCATGGGGAACTTCAGCACCCAGATATTTGTGGGGAAGCCCACACAGCCAGGCAAGTTCAGTCAAAAAGGCTCTTGCAGTGCATTGATGATAACTTCTTAATGCAGGTAGTAGAGGAACCAATGAGAAGAGGCACACTGCTAGACCTTGTATTAACAAATAAAGAAGGGCTGGCTGGGGACATGAAGATTGGGAACAGCCACCACGACATGGTGGAGTTTAGCACTTTACAAGGTAGAAGCAAGGCAATAAGTAGGACTACAACCCTGGACTTCCGCAGGGCTAACTTTGCACTCTTCAAAGATCTGCTTGCAGGAATCCCATGGGCTAATACTCTAAAGGGTAAAGGGGCCCAAGAAAGTTGGTCAGTTATTAAAACCTTTTCCTCCAAGCCCAACATAGGTGTGTTCCCTTGAGTAAAAAATCCAGCAAATGAGCTGAGACACCTGCATGGATGAGCAGGGAGCTTCT
>NW_008633340.1:49728-62052 GCF_000691845.1 Merops nubicus | reverse complement strand
TACTACTAATAATAATAATAATAAAGAGTTGGTATTTTTTCCAACTTGACTGAGAACAAAAATTTAAATTAGACAAAGCTATACAAACCACATGTCAATTTGAGTTGAATACTCTGAAGATCCAAGAAGAACGTCAGGTGGTCTGTACCATAACGTGACAACTTCATTGGAATAGGTCTTTGTAGGAACAGACTTTGCTCTAGCCAGCCCTTGATAAAAGGGGAAAATAAGAGTCATGTGCAGCTTGATGAAACCTTGTTTTCGTATGAAATTTGTAAAGAATTTTTAAGAGCTAGATCAGCCTTATTATACTTGCTAAATACCTTTCTTGAAGGTTGACTAAAAAGCCCTAATAAACACATTTCTCCAACTTGTGATTTGCCTCTTAATATTTACAGCAATCTCATGATCAGCATTTTTAAGCACAGAAGACAAGCAAACATATAAAAAACTGGAGTAACTCTATAAATTTGATCAAAACAACATTAGCTCAGTATGACACCTCCACCCTGTGGAAACCCTTCTGCGCCGTTTCCATTTGAGAATTAAGTTGCAAAAGGCAGAAAGCAACAGATGAATAATGAAACAGTGGCAATGGACCAAACTGGGTGTCGGATCAGCAAGGAGTTTTCCGTCCTAACACTGCCAGACACTGTCACTAATATCAATAAAATTTAGGTGTATCATTATTCTGATCAACTTTCATTCACACACATGGGGAAAAAACAGTGGGAGCAAAACTTTCAAAGGATCTTCCTGATATAAAAGGTAACAGGAAACTGAATGCCTCACTCTACTGGAAAACCCAGTGGAACTTGGTGTATCAGTGACAGAGTAACACCTGACAACTCAGGACATGGATAGACCCTTCCTCCTGTCATGGTTACTCTGTTCTGGAGTGACAGGAAAAGCAACTTGAGCTCCACCTTAAGGAAATGACAAAGTGTCTATTTCAAAAGCAGCTGTAAGACTACTTTCAAACCACAAGTCAAGCCACAGGATCACCTATACACATATTACTTTGATTACTAGTATGTCCCATAGAAGTCTGACTTTCATTTTCCACCTGAGAATGCACAAATTCAATACAGACCCGATGGTCTCATCTTCCCTTTCTAAGGAAAAATGCCTCTTTTGCCAAGTGAAGAAAATGTTTGTTACAGAGTAATTTCAGGCCATACCAAAGTCTGCAAGCTTCAGTTCTCCTTTCTCATTAATTAGTAGATTTTGTGGCTTCAGATCTCGATGTAATACCTTTCTCCTGTGACAGTATGCCAAACCACGAAGAATCTGGTATAAAAATAGCTACAAAAGACAACATTTATATAAATTAGACTAAAGATATTAATCTACAGATTACAAGACTAAAACGTCACTGTAGATTTAAGCCTCTGTATTGTAAACAGGACAAAAATATCTCTCAAAAAATATGTTATTTTTCCATATGAACACACTCTGAACATCATTATTGTTTACAGATTTTAAATCCCTTTACGTAATGCACTGCTTTAACACCATGCTTTACAACAAAGACTTTAAAAGCAATTTGTTCTGCTTAACTGAAGAGAACCACAGGGTTGTTTATTTTTAAGTAAGCATATACCAGTGCTCTTCCCCACACTAATGTCTTTAAACACAATGATCTCTGACTAGACTCAAGTTCCTTTCTACCACAGAATCCCTTCCATAAATGCAGCTCTGCATCCTTTCTATCCAATTGTGCCAAAGTACGTAGAGAACATTTTGGCATGCTAGTGGAAGAATACACTTGGATTCATAAGCTCACAAAACATGCAGAAATGGGGAAATGACGATAACTAAAGCAGCCCAACTGCCTCTGGTATTTATACTCATCCCCTCACCTTGACACACAGGTTTATTTTGGTCTTTTGGAACAGTAAGCCAAGCAAGCAACTTCAGTCATGCATATTAATGCTGCACGTATATAGATGCAGAATTAGAAAGGGATGAAGAAAGGTTTAGAAGAGGGCAGCCAAACAAATTTACTGTGTCAGTTTCTGTATAAAGGGTTTGATTTTAAACATGGGACTTTTGAGTAGCCAGTGCTACCCAGTTTACCACCCACTCCTCAGCCAGTATAGACTATCAAATGTACAATGAAAAAACACAGACCATTACAGAAAGCAGTGATTACTGATGGGACAAATCCAGTATGTAATAGGACTTTTAAGAATAAACACTAGAATGTTGTTATATGACCATTTTCTAACATATCAGTTTATTTTTGTACCAAATGACACCACCAAATTCTTCTTCCTAAACTGGAAAAATACACAGCAGGTGTAATTTACATCCATCTGTTCTGAGTCTGCTTACGTGGGACTTATCTGTTCTGGCAAAGAAAAAGGAATTTGGATTGATATTTTTCTCTCTTTTCTTTTTTGAAGAGCAGAAGGTTCTTGGCAGGGGTGGTCAGTCCCACATACTATTAACAGGGCTGCTGTGGAAACTGACAGGGGCCTCTAGCGTGCACTGGGACTGGATTAGTTAGGAAGGCAAAGCAGATTATCTACAGAAATTGTGGATCTTCACCACAGTTGGCAGGGATCCTTTTAGAAAGGCACTAGCTCAATATTTTATTTGAAACTGTAAGATCCTGCAGAGATCACATATATCTTTACATTATACATGTTCATTTTGCTAAAACTCACAAAATTAAAATTAGCTGAGGAATGTGAGGGGAACGATGACAGGGAGGTCTCTCAAATGTTAATAATGACCCAAACCCCGACAGTTAATGTAAGGTAAGCACCACAGTTAGGCAGCTGTTCCAGTTTCCCAGTGCCAAAGGTACTGGCCATTATAAATCTGCTCTCAGGGCGGAGCTTAAACCACAGGCAAACACGGAAAAACAGTTCCTCTGCTTAGCCTGGATTAGTACAAGCAGATTCTGCTTGTTCTCTAACTGTACTTATTATAGGAGTCAGCTTCCCACTTCCAGCTTTTCTTCATAGTTTTTGAAGCTCAAAGCACTACTAATTAATTTGCAGTTAATTAAAAACACAAGTGTAATTATGCTTTTTGTTGTCTCTCTGAAGTAGAGGCACATTAAAGAATTTCTCTTTGCAGACTCTGAAAGGAAGCAACAGAGTAGGCTAAGGGCAGGTGTCCTTCCCTAAAGATAATTACTGTAATGTGACAACAGAATAAAAGAAAAAGCTAATCAAACAGTAACCAGTACCTAGCCTGAATCCTATATGCAACTCAGCTACGAAACAGATTTCTCAATGTGCAACCAAGCCAAAACCAAGGATGACGACTCTACTGGAAAGAGCACAAACCCAAACCCTGTCACTTCACTGCATTCAGTACACTGTGGTGCCAACCACATTTGTGCCATGTGCCACTGTACAAGAATAAAAATACTTTTCCTATCATTATTGCACACTCATGGTTTTATTCTTTAGGATCACAGCTTAAAGTTAATCTTTAAGTATGGAAGAGTTTCTCAAACACATCTACCATGCAAATAACACCCCTTATATGAATCATATATGGCTTAATGAAGAGGTTTTGAAGGTGCAGTCCAGCACAGGCTGCAAGACAGCAGGGTGACACTGGCAACCCAGTCTCCCTGGACAACTTCGCTCATTTCTAGATAGTATTGCCTCTGTTTGGAATGTTGTTTATAAAGTCATAAGTATTAAAGGACATAAAGAGTTATCCAAGTTTTCCAAACCAAAACCTGTTTGTTACCAGAGAGGTTAACACTTGAACCTGAGCGAGTTTGTTTTAGCAGGTTCGCTTGGAAACTGAGTCACTTGACCCAGCCACAGACACAGTTAAAAGGAACAGACAATTAAACCCTAAAGAAAACAATTTCCATCTTATTACTAATGGAAAGATGAACACCACTCGTTCTTAAATAACGCATTTTTAATTTCTTACATGTGTGTTTGGCAGTGGCATCCAGACCCACATTCATGACTGAGGGACACATCTTCCTCAGTGCATGTATGTCAACTTTAATTGAGGATATACCAAAAAACTACAGACTTCACTCAATAAATGAGTACAAAATAATGGAAGGGTAAGAAGAGGTCAAAGGAGTTATGAATGCATTCTTTTTTAGGAAATTTTAAATACATAACATTGAAGAAAATGAAAACAAAGTTATATAATCTCCTGTTCTCAGTGCATTAAACACTGAAAAGCCATCAAAAGCATGAAGAAAGACTCCATCTGATATAAAATGTAATTAAGTCAGCCCCCAAAGGTCAAAAAGCAAATTAAGTTTCTTAATTTTATTTTTTAAAAAAAGCCCTAAACCATATAGCTCCTGATTATTAAGTTCCCTGATATTTTTACAACAGAGGAAACTACAAGACGTGCCACTGTCATTAAAGCCACTCACCTTTACATTGTGCATACTCATGATGTTACCACAGTCATCCATGTACTGCTTCAGGTCCTTGTCCTGTCAAAACAGTCATCACTGTTCAGTAAAATCGCGGACAACAGATTACGTGAATATTATTTATTGTTACAAGTGAAATAATTCATCAGAATACTGAGTTTTCTGCAAAAGATATTTAATGACCAAAACCTAAAGGCCTGACTGAATATGCAGGAAACTATGGCTTTCCACAGTATGTATCTGTTTTCCAGCAAGCTGCATCATCTCAGAAAACATTATTTGTTACTGCTTTCTCCACCTTGTGCCTGCCACAGTGTTTTATGAAATTGCTACGTTCTCCAATTATATTGTAAGTAAAGAATTTTTCTTCACCCCTCTTATTAAACTTATATATTTCAGCATATTCTAAAAAAAATATCATCAGGTAAAGATTCGGTGAGAAAGTGAGAAGTCTACAACAGAAGAGGCAGGCAGGTGAGATATGCAATTGTGGACACTTGCTTGAAAAGGTTGTTACAAAAGATGGCATGCGTTGTCTGCTTCAAAGCACACTTCTTTCCTTAGCTACCTTACGAGAGTTGCATTGTAACAGGAAAGTATAATTTGAACAATAGTGTGATTAACCTTTTTTACAGTTAATGATTTTGGTACAAAGTAGACAGATCACCACCAACTACTACTCATGAAACTCTGAAATGATCAGAACGGTATTTACAGCAATAGAAAAGCTGAATACACTTTCTTAATTTTCAGCATGATTCTAGATGCAGGAGAAAACTAACAGTCGCAGTATTTTTAAAAAGGGTACAGAATTTTGCTATGTCTGTGTTACTTAGAAACAACAAATCAAATTTAAAGCTTGCTAGTTGTTTGAGCACTTACCAGATATTCGAAAACAAGAGTCAAAGACTTGTCTGTGTGCACAATATCATGTAACGTAACAATATTTGCATGCTTCAGATCTTTTAATAATGACACTGCAAAAGAATTATAAAGTATAAAAT
This sequence comes from Merops nubicus, assembly GCF_000691845.1. Classification (NCBI taxonomy): domain Eukaryota; kingdom Metazoa; phylum Chordata; class Aves; order Coraciiformes; family Meropidae; genus Merops; species Merops nubicus. Next base: position 56,670 of record NW_008633340.1, on the reverse strand, counting down.
AAATATATGCAAAACACAAGCACGAAATGCATTTCTAGCAAGTTCCTATAACCTACATACGAGCTTTTTTTAAAATTAAAAAGCTATTTTTAAGAACATAATATTCACATAGATTAGGTTAATAAGAATGGTATTTAACCAAAACACTAAACAGATACTTGAGTAAAAGTAAATATTTCCTGAACTACAGAGGCAGAATTAGTAATTTCTTAAACAATATTCTGAATCCTTCAAAGTCACTCACTAACAATAGTGTAATTGAGTATAAAATCATCTATTTACAATACTGCATATGAAAACACAATCACCAGTTTGTGTATGTAAATAAATTTGAAACACCGACTCTTAATATGTCTAAAGTTCTCCTCATCAAAACTAATATTCATTTAATTAATCTCCCATGTAGCCTATGCACTTCAGAGTGTCAACAGTATTTTGGTCAAAAAGAAATCCAGAAATGTCTGAAATTCTAAGAAGTAAGAAAAATGTTATCACCTTCTCTTATGGCTGTACATGGTGCTCCCTCTTCATGTTCCAGACGGATTTCTTTCAGAGCTACCAGGTTCTCTGTCAATTTACTTCTCCCCTTATAAACTGTTGCATAAGTACCCTACAAAAATGGAAAAAAAGAAAACTCTTACGAACTGTTCCTTCATTGAAAGGAGAGTTAAAGAAGAAAACAAACTTCTATCTAAGGTTCTAACAGGTTTCATTTTGGATATGAATAGTTTTTACATTGTCTTCTTTTGATATATGTGAAAATACAGAAATATTTTTAAGCACGGGCTGAATGCACAGAAGACACAAGGGATGCGTGTGCTTAACAACTCCGAAAATTCCGTGGAAAGCTATACACCACGCGGCTACCAAAGAAGTCAGGTCAGGTAGCGTTAAGTTCACCAAGTTCACTCCTGGGATCATTTACCCTCTTTTAAAGTCTCTACTTGATTAAATCCAGCTCAGGTATCTACACTACATCACGGTTATGTTTCTGAAGGCTGCTCAAATACTCTTCCACTACTTGTATGAAAATATGTAACTCCTTGTGATAGCTTCTTGTCTGTTACATGAGAATTTTTTCTTGGGGGGTAGGGGGAGGAGTTGTCAAAGCTTCATTTTGGTTGACTCAGTGAACACTGAATATTATGAATCTTTTTTTTTTTTTTTGTTTAGACAGTAAGAGATTCAAAACTCTCAAGGCACGTTACATAAGGACAAAAAGTTCTGAAAAAACAGCAAGTAAGTACAACTAATCCCAGCCAACTGCAAAAAGCAAGCACCAAAGTCACAGAAATTGCCCTAGGTTACAGGACATACCTAGTTGTCTACTACGCTTCGTAAGCAAATGAGATAAGGTACACCTGCAACAATGACTTGATAGCTACTAGATAAACATTCCTTCAAAGATACATAATGTTACGTCACTTCTAGTTATCCACCTAACAAGTAATAGAGGAAAACAACAAATAAATGTGTTTGGAAATTAAAACGTTGCAAATGGAGTCTGGCTGCAACATTCACAGCAGAGATGCTGACCAGCCCTGCTTTCTTCTGCAGTGTTCAGTGTGTCCCATTCCAGTGCTCCTTGTCTATTTTTGATTCTATTGGCCAACCTCAATTCAATTGGCCAGGACTGACACCTGGCCCCTCTGGAATGTTACTGTGAGTGGAAGTAGAAAGTTGTATTGTTGCTCATAGGAAAGGCAAGCTCATGTCACATACTTCACTTGGAAGCTCCCATGCAGGCTTCTCTACCAGAATAGGCACAGCCACTGCCTGTTCGCTGCAAGTGCCAGCTTCTTACCCAGCATGAGCGCTCCCTAACACCCAATTCACAGCAGGAGGATGCCAGACTTAACCAGTTTTATTACTGACAGAATAATTTCATATATCTGCACACAAAGCCAGCCTACATAAGAAGGTCACAGATTACTTGTCTTACTCTTCCCCAGCTCACTGGTGGCTTTCCTGCCTCTTTTTTTTTTTTTTTGTTTATTATATACGCATAGAACATTTGTGTAGTTGTGACGTTGTTACAGATGATGAATATGCTTGGTTTACTCAAAAGACAAACTCCATGAGTATTTTGAGCGATACAGAGATTTTCAGTTAACATTTACGTAAAATTTTACCTAGGACAGCGTTATCAAAGCAGCAATCATTTCAAAAGAAAGCCATACAAACCTCTCCAAGCTTTTCTAACTTGATATAGGTTTCCATTTTTCCAAATCCAATTTCTGACTGCAATGAAAAGAAATGGAAAACCAATCACTAAAATGGAACATTTTATTTATCCATCATTTAAGCAGCAAGCTAAACTTTGTTTCCGAAAAATGGATGACAAAACTTGACCAAACACCACACAATTTTGCTATTTTAAAAACAATTTAGAATATTATGATATGAATGTGTCCCAGCATCCAAACCTAATTCTCAGCCTGTTGGCAAGTCTACTATGTATCATCAAAAGACTATGTACCAAGTTACACCAAGACACCACTTTACCTACCTTCTACTTAGGTCCTTTCTACTCTTTTGATCTGATTACTACTAATGAGGTTATTAGAGCTGAAATCACAGAAACTAAAACATCTCAAACTATTCCATCCTTCCTCTTGCTCTGCATAACCATATGCTGCTGCTTCTTTCCAAATAACTTCACTTACATGCTATGTTCAAGATCCGAGCTCCAGGTTTCCTCTCCCACTCTGACCTCTCAATGCTTTTCAGCTCTAAAATCCCTGAACATCATTCCTTCAAAAGCTTCAGTTCTGTCGCAACAATTTACATTTCGTGCCTCATAGCTTCAAGTCTTTGTGTATTTTGCCTGGATCTATTCACCCTCTTTTTCCATCACCAACTTAGCTCTGCAATGCCAGCCAGGAGGATCTGCCTGCCTATATAGCACCTTCTTCTGAAGACTGCAAGATCATTACTCTTTTCCTGTCCAAATCCTCTCTTACACTCGTACGTAACACAGTTATCTCCTAAGAGTTATTTTCATGTAAGACCACTGTCAATTACACCTAAGCTTTGTAGGGTTCTTACAGCTTAAAGAACAGTGAAAACAGATGTGTAAAACATCAACTTTTAAAATAGTTTACAAATTGTGTATAGCCTGTATCTCATCAAAACCCCAAATCCATAGGCTTCATGGGGTTTTGCTTTACTGACAGTTGAACATACACCAAGACAAAGAACCCCAGGCTTTGTCCCTTGTGTCACCTCCTCCCTCCACTTCCAAACATAGGTCTCCACTTGTTATTTCTTTCTAAGGAACAATTCTTTGGCCTTGGACTGGCTTCACAGCATCTATGTCCACGGGTCAGAATATGCTGATTTGCTCCTAAAATCTAGCAGATATCGATGTTGTTTATTATTTCACGATAACACAGTTTAATAAAAATACTGCTGACAGTATTGAGATTTAGCAACAAGATAATACGAAGGTATACCAAACCAAGTTGGATTAATATTCAATCTCCAGAACATGTGCATAAAAACCATCTGAATTAAGTGTAAGATTTTGCCTGCAAATGTATTTGACACATCTAAGAGAAAAAGAATAGACACATAATATAGTATTAAGAGGAAGTCTGCTTTATTAAAGTAGTGTTAGAATTGAAATGTTTTAAAACTGCATAGGGATACTTTAGCATCAAGCATGTTTAGGAGCTTGTTGAAGCCAAGTCCAAAATACATGCCAAGTTGGTATTTGACAACCCTTGTAACTCTGGTGAGATTTTAAACATACCACTGATACAGGTACAATGTTAGTAAAATAAATATTATGTTTCCAAAGTGCATTTTGACCTACTTAAACAAACCTATCTTAAAGTGAGTATTAGATAGTATTAGAATTAACAAGATAGGCTGCTTAGTTTACAGGAGAAACTAAAGGAGAGCTCATAGCCATTGGCCTTCTTACTGTCAGTCTGGAATATAGCTTAAAAGTCTGACTTCTAAGAAACCTTGATGTTGTTCATCAAGATTAATAAACTCAGTATCTTCTTTAGACAATAAAATCATACAGTATTTCCTACATACAGAGGACAGATTTCTTCAAGACCTGCCTTTCAAGGTGTTTAATTTTTTAATCACATTTTCATTGTCTACCACTTGTAAGAAAAACTAATTTTTACATTCCTCAAACTAAGATCAGTTTAATTTTTCCTTCAAAATATTTTCTGAACTATTTAATTTTTTTTCTGAAATACACATCTATTTTGACTTACACAGAAACACTAATGCACCATATTTATGGTCTCTTAATTCTATGGGTTGGTGCATAAGAATCACTGCTATGCTACTGTGCATGCAATACTATACTATGTATACAAAAGATACAATTACTGTGAAAGTTAATTTTTTTCTTGTATTTCAAAGAAAAACACCAGACCTTAAAAGTATAGCAAATCTTGATTTGATACTTTTTATAGCCTTTTTCATTTGATTCCTACTAAGCCTTGAAAAGAGACATGCCTTTGAAGCAGAGCACAATATTCACATATTGTAATTAACAGTCTGCTAGCAAGCTTTCAAAGACAATGCCAGAATAATGAGTCCTTGAATTTCTTTTCTCTAAAGGTTAGTTTGAAATCACAAAAGGACAATGCAGCAAATTCATGCCTGCATACCACAGCACTGCTGGTGGGTTTCATTTTGGAGGTTTAAGCCCTGAAAGCATTTTTAGAAGGCAGACCGAAGCAACCTTGTGACAGGAAGCTGATCCCATAGCCACACCGTATTCATTAGAGGGCACTGTTCTTCTGTCTGTCTTCGAGCAGGGAAGGAGGAGAGAACTTCAGCTGCTCTCAGGGCTCAACGTTAAATGAGTAAAGGGATTCTGATATACAGGAAAATCCTCCCCCAGTCCCCAAATACTATATTCTACTGAAAATGTTATTCACCAGTATCTGAAAAAGAGAAGGTCTGGGGAAGTCTATTCCTCAGTTCAGTGCTACGTCAGTAACTAAGTGGTTAATGAACTACCAAACTCTGGCACAAATAGTACAATGGCTTGCTACATTATTATTACTTCCAGTGCTTTGATCCAATAATTTATTTTTTTAATATTATTCCTGTAAAAGGTGATATGCAGATCAGAGCTTTAGTCTAGCACACCAAACTGTATTTTTTCAGGGGAAAAAACACTATAAAACTCAACCATTGATTTGTTATAAACATTATTAGTTCACAAAGAATAAAGTTATTTCACAATTAATAAAACTAATTCACTACACATACTTCATATTTATTTTTCAGCAAATAATCCATTAAATTGAGAAAACAGAGAACGAAGTGAATTTCATAAACCTATTCAGTTTTTCTCTTTAAAGAATTTTGTGCCCATGAATTTGCTCAGAAAGTCACTAATAGTCTAGCAACTCTAACACCCCAATTAACATCAAAGAAAGGTGACAGATCAAATTATGATTGAAATGTAGCAATTTTTGAACAAATAAGAGAACTATTAATTTTACCATTTTAGAGATATGCATATTTCACAGGAAAATCCAAGACTTCTAGCATTTCTACTCTATATTACAGTATAGGAATCCTCATTCTGCCATCTCCAGAGAAAAGACATTTTTTTTAAAATAACCCAATAATCTAAAAAGATATATTTGAATTTATTTGTTTGTTCTTCTAGGAATTCACATGACTATTTAAAAAAAAAAAAAGTATCTCAGCTGTAAATTTGAGAAAGATGATTTGTTAGCTTATCCAAGAAGAATAGTGAGGAAGACCTGCCTTTGTATTACGCTGGTTTAGGGCCTTCCTACTCTATCATGAGAGAGCCTCAGCCTCGATCGAAGATGATGGGGCCTATTTGCTGAAACAGATCATTAAAGCACGTGCTTTGGGAATTGAGGTTAGTCACCAATTTCAATGGGCCAAGACCTTCACTGAGAAATGATAGGGCCAAGCGTGCAGAAGAAAATTGAAAGGGTGAAATTCTTCAGTGGATTTTGACAGGTGCACACTGAAGTTCAGGACATAAAGGCCAAGGTGTAAATGAAGCTGAATCATACCTGTGGTATACAGACATCTGCCCTAAATGGAATCTGGAGACCCAAGAGGTTGATTTAGCAAGGCAGACGGATTACACTTACTAGAGATGCTCTACGAGAACGTCGACTCATTGGCTGATCGAACGGTGGGCTGTTAATCTGCAGCTTTTCAAGATAGCCATCAGGTATCCTGATGTCTGCCGGCAGGGACAAGCGCTTGTTCAAATCCTGCAGTGAATAACATTTAAAAAGAGAAGAGTCATGTATAATCCAGAATTTCCTAAAACGTGGAATCATACATCTTTTAACACCTGCAGTGTTACTGCTTTTACAGTGTTACTGTTTAAAATGGAAATATTTATATGAATGAAAAATAATATCACAAATTATTTTAGAAAGATATTCTCTTCTAAAAATACTTCAAATAGCTTAGATAACAGGTTAAAAAAATCAGTGCATTACAAACTTATTATTCTAACGAGAAAAATGAAATATTAAAAAGTAATTAATTACATTGTGGATAAACGTATTGAGATTATTTCAATACTTACCCATACCTGGACTACCAGAAACTGAGAATTCAAAGGCTAGTAAACACTTTTCATATCGTAATTATGATAGAATAACGAGAGATCTCTACAATTTAAAATATGTCATCCTCACTTTCTATGACTACTGAAAGTTATAAACTTGCTTCAGTTTTCATTTTTCCAGTTTTCAGCTTTCAGCAAACATGAAATTTTTTCTTTTTTTTTTTTTTTTTTTTTGCAACGGCACAGTCTTGTATCTTTTTTTTTTTTCTTTTTAGTTTGGATTTAATCTCAAGCATGGCAGAAAATGAAACATTAAATATTCTCTTAAAGCAGCCAGTCACCACCACAGACAGAAAAAGGCAACATACCCAGACTCAAAAAATATGGGAAGTAAC
>NW_008633340.1:0-49697 GCF_000691845.1 Merops nubicus | reverse complement strand
CAGGAATTGTTTTTCAGTAAAGATAGCTTATCTGAGTAAAGAAAATCACATTCAACATCAAACTGTACAAGCTACCCCAACAGATTCTACCCTGGCACCTCTGGAGCCACCCCTGTTTTCACTCTTCCCAAGCAGAAGAGGGAAACTCAAGATTTCTGCTGGTGGACCTCAGATTTAATCAATGCTCACCTGAGGGGAGTAAGCTCTTCTTGATGCTACCCTGTTCTACCTCACCTATCACACCTCCAGCTTTGAATTCTGGGCATTCTGAGCTAACCTCAACACTGGTAGCTCCATCCCCATTCAGTTCCCCTCAAGCCTGGCCCATGTGCTTCTACTCATGTCTTTGCAGCAGCTCTGAACTATTTCAGCATGCTAAATCATCAGGAAACTATCTCAGGCAAAGTGCATAGTTTCATGCCAGCTTTGTGCTCCGGACAGGTTTAGTTTAAGGTCAGACAAGCTCACAGCTTGAACACAGGGCAAGAGAGGTAGCAAAGCAAGCCTGTAAAGTCAGCAGATAAATTGGCTTAGGTTGCCAAAGAACTGGATCGTCAGACTTTTCAGGACTTGAGATCTTGGTGGACAACTTGCTAAGTTTTCAGTGTTGACAATGTATTTGAATTGTGTACATGGACGATCTGTACACATACCTGGAGCAACAGCTGAGCAGAAACTATCAGTTAAAGAGAGATATTAAAAAAAAAAATAAAATAAATTTGGCAATTAGTTGAATTTCAGGTAGGATTCAAGCCTAATAGACATCCCCCAGATGACTGATCTACAAATGCTATTCACTATGGCCACTGGATAGAGGCAGAAGTTTTTGGAGAGATGTCAACAAAGCTTTACCTTCTGACAGCTGACCCTCCTGTTTCCCTTTTGCTTCTCACATCTCCTCAGAGCACAAAGCCTGTTAGCTTCTACTTTGCTGTCCAACATCAGCTTCTTTGCATAACTGGAAAAATCCGTGCCTGTATTTCTTATTTTGTGCAGAATTTTTAAACTGTCTTTAAACAAAAGAAGCACTGTTCACATAATGGCAGCTTTGACTAACATTTTGAAGTTCAATTAGAAGAAAGCAAAAGGATGCCTCAGTTTTGGCAGTTTCCGATTTCTTTACTCATTTTCAGCTTTGGCATTTCAGATTTTTCAAAACATTGGCAATTTTAGAACTGCCTATGTGGTTTTTGGGAGAGTGGAGGAAGTAATTAATTATAACAGGAGTTAGCAGTAATCCTATAGTAAACCAGTATTTTCCACTAAAGGATTTTCCTTTATGAGATGCTTTGCTAACGCCATTTTTGTAATTGGTAACCAAAATTTAGAGTCACCTGAAGAGTGAAAAGACTCCCCCCTAACTGGATAGGGCTCTGTATTATTGAAAATAAATATATAAATTCACCCTATAATTTGCTGCACTCTTCAGAAAATTCAGGTAGCTCATCAAAACAGATAAGCACAAATGAAAGAGTTCCACGTTGCCTTAAACAAGGCAGCTGGATCATCTCCCAGCAGCTGGAAACTGTGGAACTTGTGGAACAAGACAGGGATGGTGGGAAGAGGACCAGCATCACAACTCTGCTCCACCTTCCTACTGTAATCCCAGATCAACAGTCAGGCAATATCCTGATTTTCTTCCTCCCACTGCTTAAAAACAAAAAATAAAGTAGGGATTTGACAAATTCCAAAACAGCAGAAGAGCATTGGGCTGAGTTTTTCCATCTAACTTCCTGAATGCAGCAGATACCATCGTTATCCTATATACTGTGGCAAAATAGCTTTTTCCAACTCCTATCCACTAACTCTACAGCATCAAAACCTGCTGTAGTACTCTCTTTGTAGTGTCCCATAGTGCTTGTTCCACAACAAGCCTTTTAACAGAGCCTGTTTATAGGTATATACTCAATCACGGACCACGACTCAAAGGCCTCATGAAATACTAAGTCAATTGTACCCCAGAGCTTTGCACCTCTATGTTCTCCCCTCCCACAGCACTCATCCTTGGGGCAGCCAAAGTGGTGCTTCACACCTAGCTTCACAGCCTTGAAGAAGAACCTCCAAGCATACGAAGTTGGTGGGTATGCAGGAGGAAGGAAGCAAAGGCAGTCTTTAGGCTGCGATGGCTATTTGAAAACTATGCCATTAACTGTGCACAGCACCTGCCATGATTAAACACGAGAAACAGAGCAAGGCTAAAATGCCTTAGAGCTACTAATGATTCATTACTTTGGAGTCCAGCTGCTCTAAAAAATGGAGATAATATTTTCCATACCAGAAAATATTATAATGGGAGCTAGTTGTTATTCTACTACAGAATTCCCCTTCCTTCCTTCTCAAAAGCTCTGTCTATGCCATTTTTGCAACAGGCAATTGCAAAACCCTCCATGACTTACTTCAGAGAACCATGTGACAATCTCGGTTCTAAACTGAACTTAATCTGTGAACTTAGATTTGGTTCTACAGAGTGCTCCACATAATCTTTGAGCGTAAGTACTTACTGATGCAAAGGCCAAATCTATTCCGGTGTCAGAAAAAAATCCTGCAGATACTCTACTTTATGTACACAACAACCACCCTCACTCCCAACCTCATGCAATGTCTGTCTTTGAAAAAGAAAAACCACAACTCAACTTGAGGGGGATATTTTGAAGGAATTTTTTTCAGGGTGGTAGTTTTTTTTTTTTTTATATAATTTTTTTGTTTACATTTGTAATACATTGGACAATACGTGACAGTAATCATTCTCTTTTTCCCCTCAAAAAAAGTGTATTTAGTGCTGGAAGCCTGAATTTTTGTCATGTAAATAAAACCAAACCAAAACACTATCCATTCTACTGAACTTCTTAGAGCTGAGTTTATTTACTGAGAGGAAAGCATAATGATTTCATGGAAACTGCAGCAGGTACTTTACAGATTTGTCCTCCTAATGATCTATACTACTACTTGCAATACTCATTTGGATGTGTTGAAATGTCAACCAAGCCAAGTTTGCTTTTCTAAAACCATGTATTAAAATTGTTACCAGTCAGAAGTGTTTTATGACACCAATATTTGAAAGATTATATATAAAGTTACATCATACATGAAGTCACATATATAAAATCTTCTTTGTATTATAATTATCCTTTACCTAATTACCTAAAATAGGACAAATTTAAGAAAGTCATTTAGACTGCACACCCAAATACCTGAAAGAGACAAATTACTCTGTTTTGTTTGCCTGTACCACCTTAATTCCTCACAGGTTTTGCAATGATTGAAGCAACCACCTCTTGGGAAAAGAAAGCAATCATAATTAAATGCTATAGAGCAAGATGAAAGGGGATTCATTAAATGTGCACGACAGAAATAAGTACAACATTTCCTAGTGGCTAAACAGAAAAACCAGAAACTAAAATTACATTAGTTTGATACAGTTGAAAAACCCAGTGAACTTAACTGTGATTATGTTAAAAAGAAAAGCAAGAATCCCACCGTACACCAACCAACTTTGAGCCTTGAGTGTTCAAGACCAGGCAATCTGCTGACACTTGAGCAACCTGTTCAGCTGATGGCAGCAAGTGACACATTCCCCCCACTGTGGGCTGACCCCAGCGAACAGCTAAGCCTGCATCCAGCTGAGTGCTTGCTCCCTGCTCCTATGGATGCAGAGAAGATGGAATGATGGTGAGGAGACTCATGGGCGGAGGTAACGACAGTTTAATAGGGAAAGTAAAAGCTGTGTGCCTAAGCAGAGCTGAAAAAAAGGATTGATCCACTGCTTCCCATCAGCAGGCAGGTGTTCAGAAGCTTTGTGGAAAGCTGGGTCTCAGCATGCCTGTCATGGGCTTGGGAATTGGAAGACAAATGCCACAGCCACATTTGTCACACAAAAGTCACCACCCTCCTCTGCCTCCTTCCCCACCCCAAGCACCATATCAGATGGTACAGAATAGCCTGTCTGTACCATTCTGGCCAGTCTGGGTTGGCTGTCGAGCCAGAGGAAGCCTTTATGGAGAGGCTGGACTTAGCCTATGAAGCCCAGGGTTACATGTTAGATGGCAGTTGTCATCTCTGCTCCCTCCTGCTGCTACTGCAGCCGTCCCATTGCAATCTTGCTATTGCTGCTTTAGCAGCAGCAAAACCTGCTCTTACAAACCCCATGGCTTACTGGAGTGCAAGCAACAGCAGGAAACAGTGATTTAAACCTGTGGAATTCCATGAAACAATGAAAAAGACACATTCTCGACAGAGGACTTTGTCCAAACTAATTTCAAAGACTGACTGAATCTAATGATGTGTTAGCATTTCTCAGAAAAAAACAGAAAATGAAAAAAAACCCCACAACTTAAACCAAGGAAAACAAGTAAAAGCAAGAAACCTTTTGTAGTGGAAATTACTAGCAGGCTGTTAAAAGTGCAGGCTGTTGCAAGATCCTGCTACAATGCTGTTTAATGAAGTAATACAGAACTACGTAAAATTAATGTCAGGACTGATAATCTTCCCCACATTCTTTAATTTTTGATACTTAAGATTTTGAGCTGGTCAACACTACAGAGTTAAATGTCCATTTTTAACACCAATTCATTTTGCATCCCTTCCTGAGTCTTAAATTTTTGTTTCATTTCATTGAAGGTAGTAAATTAGAAAGACTCCCTATGTTATCTTATGTATCCCTTTTTAAACATAACAGGTGTGGAAGTGGTATACACAGACCCACAACTATGCAGAGGGAATCTGGGTGCATTCCTCTGTAACTCTTAACATGCAAAGGTTTACTGGAATGCAAAACCTCAGCTTTCAGGGACAACAAAGAACTTCAGGTAAAACAAGCCATCTTTTAGAAAATTAAGATGAAGCATTTTCTTATACATCACTTAAGATTTATTTTTTCCCGATGACATCTAATATATGAAAAAATTCTGGCCAATTCATAATGTTTTCTAGTTGGAGATTTTTTTTTATGGTTATCCTTAAAAACTTGAAACAAAATGTATCCATGTTCAGTAAATGTGGCAGTTTACTGAATGCTTGAATGCCTACAGTTAGCTATATGTTGCTTAATGAGCTATTTTTTGACCCAGTTCCAGAATATATTCTGTAGACCGTATTCAGGCACCATTTGCTTTGCTAGGGTAACCAGAATGTTTGTGGCATTTTCCCCCTCCTCCTCCAACTTGAAAAACACATTTTCTATCCTCATGTGCAATGCTTATTCTCAGTCTTGCTTTATTACTGGTACTACTGGCAGAGAAATGTATACTATTTTTATAATTTGCCTGAAATGAGAATCACATTTGTCCTACTCTGCTTGATGGCAGATAAACATATAAGCCCTTGTGACACTAATATCACTTTTATTTTCTGTGGAGATAAACTACTCCAACTCATGCTTATCTTTACCATCTATTCCTAATGCCAGCTGCAGCAAATGCTCTGAGAAGCACCACACTTTGTTACGCCTCTTCCTTCATCTGGCTAGCACCCAACCCCACTGCTATAACTCTGTGTGGATTTTCTGTCTACCAACGACTACTTATGCTTGGGCACGAGAAAGGGAGGCAGGCAGTATTTCAACTTAAATCCTGCTGGTCCTGTGAGCTGATTAATTTAACATTATAAGCAAAAAAACATCTCTTTCCAATTAAAACAAGCCACAAACAACCACCAAAGCAGTACCCTGAACACTCACAACACCTCCCGCTTTTCAAAGATACTTGGAAGTCATAAACAAAATTCCCATTGTTTCTGATTTCTTTATTTCTGGTCCCCTTTTGGATGGCCCAAAATACAGTTTTGGAGCAATATCAGCTTCTTCGCTTGCCACCCAAAGTAAACCATCCACAAGAGTTTAATGCTAGAATTTTGTTACCACAACCTGCTTTTCACCTCTGACTCTCAGACAACTCTATTCCCGTTCTCATCTCCTATTCTCCAGAACACAAATTTACCAGTTATTCCTCTTTCTCATTGCTTGACTTGGCCCACATGATACTCCTTAGTGCCATAGCATGACGCTTTTGAGAAAGCCTCATTCTTGGTCAACAGATTGATTTTAAATTCTCTTAAACCCTCCCCAAAAAGTACATTTTTCCACAAAATGAACCTGTTTTTATTTGTGGAAGCAGCCCTGTCAACGTTTTGAACTTTCAATCAGATATGGAAATAACTTCTGTTTTTCCTTAACTCACCATTTATTTTTTTCCCCAAGATGCAGTACACAATCTGGCAAATTTCACTGAAGTGAAATAAAGATCATTCTAACTTGGGATATAGAATGTTTGATCTCTCCATGTTAAAATTGTTCTAGAAGAAGTAGTTTGAAATACTTACATTTTTTAGTCTGTATTCTAACGACTCAGTTCATTATACCTCTGACTTATATAGCACATTTAGACAATAAACACTAGTATTTTTCACATAACAGAATAACAATAATAAAAAATAAAAATTGGGAAATTGCACCCAGGAAGGATTTGAGGTCTTCCTGAGTCAAATTCTCACTAAGCTAAGAAAAGCAGGAAAAGAAAAAATGAGACTTTTATTTTTATCCTTTAACAGATGTGCCAATTTGCAGACTGTTTCTTTCTTGCTGCAGTAGCAACAATAAATCTTTCTCAAATCTACTTGGCTATAAATGCCATTGATCTCTCAACTCCTCAGCTGTTTCAGGCTGCCACTGCACTCACAACTGCAGCAAGAGAAGGAAGTCAGTGAAGCAATAGGAGGTGAAAAACCAGGGCAATGCTGTGGTAGCAATTGACACTTTAGAAAAACTGGAAGGGAAAACTATGATAGCATCAGCCTCAGTCTGATGACAGTGTCAGCCTCCATTCACTATTCCTTGAATGTTTCATTCAGCAAATCTAACAGCCAAGTACCTCTAAACCCAGTATTTCACTGCCTGTGGCTAGAGGTTCCCATCACTTTTTGGAGAAGAACAGGCTCTAAGCTAACAGCAAAGTGATGTGGTGTAAGAAGGTCAACTGGCAGAAAACTACCAAAAAAACTACTGGCAAAACAAAGTGAGTAATTATCTGTTGATGCAAGTTTAGGAGCCAAGAGGTGAAGGATGTTGGCTCTGTCAGAAGCAAGCAGTCAGTACACGACAGAAATGATATTGCCAAGCTGCAGCATTACAAACCTTACTGTTTTGGCTCCTCAATTTGCTAAGTTACATTTTCCAACCACTTTTTAAAGGTACACAGTTACTATGTGGCAGCAGACAACAAGCCCTCCACCTCTCCCTGAAATTTTACCTTATCTTTTAATAATTAATATTGTTAAATGCTATCAATAAAATTATTTTAAAATTACAGCCTCACAAAGAAGAATTGTTCTTCTAAGTCTACAGACATTGGTCTGACAGCCCAAACAATCCACCATAGATGAAATGAAAATACTTTGCTCTCTTGTGTAAGCATCAGTCTGAAAAGGCCTTCTCACCAGTTTTAGCAAGCACCAGTGAAACATGTCAGCTGCAACCACAAGCTCTTCACTATCAAGCCACAGTGCTTCTGTTCACTGAGGAATACTTAATGAGATCTAAAATGCTACATCATATAACCCTTTATGCAACACAGTTCAACCTTATGACATGTTTACTGTAAAAAAAAAAAAATAAACTTTTTAAACTATTCTTTCCTTGCATATTTTAAATAAAAATGTGCATTATGTGCTAGTTCATGATACACAAAGCAAACTGAAAAACATTTGCCTATGTCAATGAGTATTTTAACATTCTAATACACAACCTCATCTGCATGTGCTTACTGTACTATTTTAGCATCAAATACCATGTAGTGTTTTTTCTGAAGGTGCACATTACATTTCAGTGCATTTTTGTCAAATGACAGAGACAGCACAGTTGAAGCCAACTGGATCCTCTACAGAATTATGACATACAACAAGATGGCTAGAGGCAAAAGCAAATAGGAAAAAAATGCCACACCCCAAATCAGAGAACATATTTAGAGATAATTTTGGTTTTTTTTTTTTTTTGGTTACAGCCCTATAGATCTCCAAGGTCTTAAAGCAAAACAGCAGCATACACATTTATCAAAACAAACCTTGCAGCATGCCATTTTAACACCTTTACAAATAAGTCTCAATTACTGTAACCAAAAAGGCTGTTTTAACAACTGAGATAAGTTATCTACAATGGGTTTCCTTGTAGGTATACGAAGCCATGATCATTCCCCCCCTCAACAGACAGATATAGCTGTAATTTCATTGTGATGCAGGGTATATTTTCTTCTGCCATCTGCAGAATGGTTTACACCTGAACATAACATTTTTCCTTTATACTTGAATATTGTTGTTGCCCTTATTATTTTACTGAACATGTTAAATCACAATCAATTACTATTCTGTTAAATTTGATGAAAGGGTAATCAAAGAATGTTTTCTTCTAATAGAAGCAATAATGAAAATATAATCTTAAGACCCATTTCCAAAGAATCACTACTACTGCTATAATAAAAATAATCATACCCATAAAAGATCATGTCTGATTTTGTTTGTCCACCTAAATTACTGCCTAACAAGATACCACTCTGTGGCACTAGCCTCAACATAAACCCATCTGAAATCCATCGTCTGATGGCTGTTTGACTTAATTGTTCAGCTTCTTGAACAGGGAAACTGGAAAGCTGACCTTCCTGGACAGGAGAGTCCTTAATGGAGGCTGGAGTGCAGGGTGTGAAACTGCACCCAAATTCTTCTCATCTGCTGCATTCCACGGATTGCTAGAGATGTGATTTATACGTGGCTGAACACATCCAGGATGAGAGCAGACTACTCTTAAATGGAACTTAAGAGCAAAACCAAATTATAAAAAAGCAAAACCAAAAAAGCAGCTATCCCATCCTTATAAAAAGGGTACTGCCTAGTGCACCTTTCTAAAGGAAGTAGCATCTGCATGTGGAATGCAAGAATTTTAGCATCAGGATTACAGAAATTCCTAACAGAAGGACAAAAAAAGCATCAGTTGCTGATAGCAGACTGTTACCCCTAGAAAATCTAATAAAAAGCAGGTTGCAGAGGACTGTCTGTTATCCAAGCTGAAATTATTTTTCTCATTGCAGTTTTCTTTTTTTAGAAGAAAAGAAAGTCTGCTAATCAAATAGATCAAAAGGCCATCCATCAGTTCTGTCAAAACCATACTAGCAACTCAGAACATGGACTTATATTTTTAGAAGAGGGATTTTGAAAACATCAAGCTTCACATGAACTTGAAAGTAGCAGTTTACAAAAATAACAGCATATTTGCCAGCATAACCTTACGAAAGGTTGAGACAGCTGCCAAGCCTGACTGGAGACAACACAGTGACAACAGAAAATCAAACAAAGTCTTGATTGTATTCAGCTTCATTTTTTTTCTGTCTAATACTGAAATCTTCTGGTAGATGATCACAGGCTTAGATACACCGAAGAAACGATGAGTATAAAAGCTACACATTCTCAGGAGGTGCAGAGAAGGAAATTAGGCAATACTCAGAAAATAAGAAGAGTTATATGGCTGAAAGAATTATAGGGCTGGCAAGCACAGCAGGAAGGGGAAAGGAAGGACCATTGCTGAGAGAAGGTGCTGTGCAGGAATGCCTGCTGGGGATCCATGTGAGTCTCTCGAGTGGCAAGAGATGTAGGACTGAATGCTCAGGCTGTCTTCAATACAGTGCTTTCTGTTTCTAAAACTAACAGGTGAAAATACTGTACTGCCCCTGACCAAAAACCTGTGTCAGTACAGTCTGCTGTTCAAGAATTTAAGCAACTGAGCGGAGCCAAGAGTGCCCTATTTGCACACCTGAACAGGGACCTACAAACCATATTCTAATCTGATGCCTTCAAACAAAAAAATCTTAGCAGTGCATCAGTTGAAACATTGATTAACTTTGTGAGTTTTTCTCTGGAAAAGGTACGCTTGCCCAGGTAGACCAATGGCAGATCAAGGTACTTGGGCTGTGTCAAGACTCCTCTGAACAAGCCACAGCCCTGGTAAAGGGTGGAGCTCACCAAAAACTTACTCCTCATCAGCACTATTTCTTTGAGAAGGTGACCAGTAGAATGCATTTGTATTTCTCTCTGTTCAGCCAAAAGCACTAACCCTGCAGCTAATCCTCCCAGGGGAGAATTATACCCTAATAGCAGTGTGGTAGGAGCAGCCTGATCTGGAACACACTCCTGTCACTAATGTGACAGTCAGATGGATAAGAACTGTTTCTCAGGACAAAATATCTGGGAAACAGGCTGGTGAACAGTGGCTTATGGCCCTCTGCCAGTTCACATGAGACGATAGCTTACAGACCTTGGACTTCTGGGAGAGGGAAACAGATGTTTCAATTTGCACAGACTGTATCTCTCCATTTTTTATCCACCACAGTTCTTAATGAAGCATTCACGATCCAGTGCATGGGCACAGGGCCCCCGGTGAACCCTTATCCCTTGAAACATGAATTTATATTAATGCATTACTGCCCACGTCTTCTTTTCCAGCAAATCAAAGTGGAAATGCTTCAAGCTGTAACTCTATGATCTAAAGAAGTGTTTCCCATTACCTGATGCAAGCACCTACACTTAAAATACAGACACACATGCATTGATTCTTGGGCTGTATTGCTCCTGATGCTTGCAAAAAATGATTCTGTGCATCTGTTTTTATAAACTGTTTTACTGATTTACTAAGTAATCAATATTAGCCTGAGATTAGTAGACATTTTAATTAAAATCTCACAGCCGTTTTGAAGCCAAATTCCCCACATAATAGATGCTTGCACCTACTCTCAGCATGATTCCTGAATGAAGGGAAGGAAGGAGGAGATTAAAAACCTCAAAGCAACTGCTTTATGGGCTATTTGTAGCCTGTGAATTACAGGCAAAATAAACTTTATCTAGGCAGCACAATAAGATTCTGGTAAATTCTCTTTGTTTTCTAAGCACACAGTAACAATGAACAATCATTTGGAAAAAAAAAAAAAAGTAAATTCAGTCCCACAACTGCAGTGTTGTCAAAATCAGAAGCAGAGTATCATCTCCTTGTCTGTAAGTCACGCTGGCCTGAATTTTACGTCATTTGAGGGGGATTGAAAGCTGGTATCCCCATGGCTGCTACTGTGGGTGTAAAGTTTCCACCTCCACAGACACTTCACTGCAGAGCAGAATTCTTTTTCATTGCAGTATTACCATTTCATATCTAAAACTTTTCATATATAGGTTATGCTGCAGTATGATTTCCTAACTAAATCAGGCCAGCTTAAGGTTATGATGTTTCAGCTTTCCATTGCTATGGAGATTCTGATACAACAGACACATTTTTCCTGTTGCATCTCTATTGTCTATTTTGCACTTTTCTATCTTCTCAGGTATCTCCATGTGTAAACTTTAGATCAAGTTTTCTTTCCCAACAAAATCTTTCACATACTCCGAACAAGTGAATCTGTCTGGTCCTTTACTATGTAACAATTCTATCTGTAGTTCTGAATTATTTAACGATTACAGAGAAAGCAGCTTTATTTTATGATTCACTCTAGTGAGGATGGACACTAAGAATCAAAATGTGCATTCTAACATACAAAACATCCCAACAATACTATTATTTGGTATTGGTAACTAGCACTTTGATTACAGTATACATGTTTTTAGCAAGCATTTTTAAAAATTAGGGTTTTTTTTTGATGGGGTACTAATTTTCAGAATTCTAGACAAAGTTAAGCAGAGCATGAAAAATTGGTTATATACGTGAAGTTCTAACAAGTGAAAAAGACTGTCCCAGGGTTTCAGCTTTACCCAATTAGTTATCTTCAAAACAAATCAGGACTTCTTGTGTCAGTTCAGCAGAGAAGAACAAACATACATCATCAAGAAATTACATACAAAAATATTACAAATACTGTGAATATTGGTCAAAGTAAATATTAAAAAAAGATATAATCAATGTGACAGACACATTCATCTTAATGTGGAGGAACAAGGAATATTGCTTTATTTGGTTTACCCAAATTTGTGTATTTAATCAAATATATTCTACAATGGATTTCAAGTGTGACTAATGACTTCAGCAGACTGCAGCAAAACCATACGATCACACACACAGTAATTTACTTCAGCCACTATGTGTAGCATACAGCTATAACTCATCCTACATGACTATGAAGGGAATATAGCCTTAAGCTACCCAATGATGCCTATACATGACAGATGCCCAAAAATCAGCAAAACAAAACTGAAATAACAGAAACTTACTTCACAAAAAAAAGTGTGGTTTTTTTTTTTTTTTTTCTCTCTTTATATAATCAAATTACTACTATTGAATGAGCCCACTCCATGGCACAAATCACCCAAGGCATGCAGGCAAGCTTTAGTACAAGAGGAAACCTTGACCTGGTTCCCTCAAAGGCCAAAGAAGCAAGTGATCCCATTCCACAAACAGCAAAACCAGTAAACCCAGGTTTTCTATGGATATAGGTCCTGAGGTTTAACTCCTATGTGGATACTGTGGTGTTTAATAAAGGCTGCCTCTTTCCTAGCAGCGGATGCATTAATCTCTCCTGATGTATAACTTTCCTCACAGAAATTAATATAAAATTAGCACCTGAGATTTCTATGCATCTCTCAAAACTGCATGACCCAAAAATGACCCATGGGAAAATTAGGAGGAGAAAAAGACAGGCAGATGATGTAATTATTTAAGGCCTTCTCACTTTGGAAACAAGGAAGTCGACTGAAAAGATTATGATTTAATGTTGCTTTAACCAAAGCTACAGAAATTGTTGTGGTGTCTTTCCTTTTGAATGCATGGACAGGTAAAACCTTCACTGACTCTGCTAAAAAGCACTTCTAAGAAGTAAACTTAGAGTCAACCAAAAATATCACTCAAGGACAGCATTCTTAACACTCAGAAGTGAGAGTGTTTGCAGGCATTAACTTGAAACCTTACTGGAAGTCACCATATCAGTACTGAAGCGATTTGGTGGAAAAATTACAATTCTCACAGAATATAAATGAATAGCTGCCAAAAAATTAGTGCTCTTATTGACTGAGACAAGGAAAAAGTAATGTTAATTTCAACATTCAGCAACAAGCACTTGTAATCTGGAGAAAACCAAAGAAATTAGCACTGGATAAACAAAACTTAAAACCTTGCCAAAGTCTCTTAAACAATAATATTAGAATTGTTTCACAATTAAAGAGGCTAATGAAAAGATGCTTTTATTTGAAACATTCTGAAAAATTACACAGGAATTTCACAAACTTTTATGACTATTCCTGAGTTGTTTTGTAATTTCATTTACAGTTTCTTGAATCCTAATCTAAAAAGAGATTTAATGGTTCTTATCCCTCTCTGGAAGACTTGACCCATTTCCCTTTCAGTTTGTTATTTTCATAATTTCATGGATTTCCTTATTTATTTCCCATTCTAAATGTGCATTTTGAAAAGAAGAGGAAACTGACAATGGATAAAAAATAAACCTTTTAAATAATTTCTGTGATTTTGGTTTGTCTAGCATGCATTCTGATATGCAAGTTTTCTCAATGACTTTTTTTTTTCTCCTTAATTTAAGCATCCAGCATAAATCAACAGTTCCACCTTAGTTCTCACAAGTAAATGGTTAAATAGTCTTTAGAGCAAATTTGAGATTAACAACAAATTTAGGAATTTGAAGACAAAATCCCCCAGGTGCAAAAAAGTATATAAATAATTCATACAGATAATTCACAAGTTCTTGGCATCATATCAGCATTACATGCTTGGAGTCTTGGAATTCCAAGCATAACAGAATGCCTCACAAATAAAAAATATTTGGCACATATACATTACTGTAACTTATCCATATCTGTTCCTCCAATCCTGTATTTGATATGAGGCTTTGAATGAACATTTAAAATCTCACAAACTACGTATATTGGTATGTATGCTATAAAACTGCAACTGCAAAATTTTACATGCTTCTGTAACAAAGGCATCGTTATAATTGTAATTTTTATACATCAACGAACAGGGAAGTACATTGTTTTTCTCTGCCAAGGGAAATGACAACAAAGCAAGCACAAGGGTGGCTAGTACTCATAACAACACTCATAAATAAAGGAAATTATGTGCACTGTTATTCCTAAGGTACTTTTCCTTCTTTTGTTTACCATCCTGTACAGTTCCGTTCATTAAACAACAGGAAGAGTGGGAAAGGCTAAAGCAGTCAGCATCATCGCTGCTGCAGCATTAGTGTTCACAAAGATTAGAAAACAGTCTGAAGTGAGAAAACCTCTAAACAGTTTATCTCCTTGAATACATGCAGTGAATTGCAAAGAATGTGACAGAAAGATATTCAACAGCTACACTTAAAATTATTCCCAAAAATCTAACGTTGCAAAACATACTTAGATTTTCAAAATTAGCAGCTCATAAACAATGCAAGATAACCATCCAATTTCTGCGTGACAAATGGAGACAGACATTTAAATAGTATTAAAATAATGCTCTCTGTATGAAATACACGTCAGAACCACTACTGTTAATTGAGAAGACAATCACTTACAACAAACAATTAAAGCAATCCCAAACTCTCTTGTCAATTTAAATGATCCTTATATGAAAAGCAAATTACCTCCATTGAGATTCGTCTGTGTATCCGGTTTCTGAGACAAACACCTGTGGGAGACTGAACTTCATCAGATGATGTTCCAGAAGCTTGGTCACTTTCACCATCTGACCCCATTTTCAGATTTTCATGAACAATATCTTAAAAATAATCCAGAGAATTTAAAACAGTTACTCAGTATTCCATCAAACACCTCTCTTGTACAGATGGAAAACAACTGTATTGTTACTGCATATTGGGTTATATGGGAGAGTCAAAAACTCACCATTCATTTTAGTCTTGATACACTTTTTATGGCTCAGGAAACACAAAATGACTAGGATTACAGGACTTTTACACAAACTTTATTGTTATTTTTCTTATTTGGCTTTCGGCACTACTCAATTTTTCAAAACAAAAGACAGACAGTCCAATGCCAATTTTAATTCTCATAAGCTACCCACCTTGTCAGTTCCCGAACTCCCTACCTACCTCTTTGTCTAGCTGCACTTGGATACAAAACATTACTGAGAATATTTAATATTTCCAAATCAGATGACCTGACTTTAGAAATCTAAATATATCTTCAGCTTAAAAAGACCTGAGAGGTATAGTTTGGTGGTGTTTTTTTGTTTGTTTTGTTTTGTTTTCTTTCTTTTTTTTTTTTTCTTTTTTCCAGAAATGCCAAATAAGGAAACTTCAGCCATAAAACCCACTAGTGTGCATGTATGGAGCAAGGGGATGTATTCTGACCATCTAAACAGAGGCCTACAATGTGCAAGTGGATTCAGCAAAGAAACTTATATTTGGGGTAATTAAGTAAAATCTGTGAGCTTATGGAGGAATTCAGGTAACCCACTGAGTTACATGACTTTTCAGAAATCTTCAATAGAAATTGGTACTCTTAACACAATCCTGTAGATTCATCTACACAAAAGACTTTATGTGTGTCAGGTATATACATATACATTTAAGCACCACAGGATCTTCCATAATTTGGAAGACAAGCACCGTAATGGATGAAGAGAAGATCAAGGTGGTGTCGTTAAAGACATGAAGAGCCAAATGACTTGCAAAAGGACACACAATGGGAAATAGGTCATACAAAATATTCACTGTGACTAATGCTCCATCATCACCTCTGAAATGCTTGATATATACTATAGAGATTAAACACATATACATATAAAGGAGGTGCTTCAAAAGACACCAGTTTTCCTGTCTCTTCTGATCCTTGGTATTAAGCATTATCTTGCACAAGGTAGAAGAGAACCTGAGGAACAGCTAGAAATCTTACAACTCTACGCCTAAAAAAATGGTATATTAGCAAAACACACAAAGCTCCATTCAGCCTTACCACCAACATACCTGAAAATATTCTAACATTTGCACTGTATTACAACAATTTTAAAAAAGGGAGAAAATGCAAATTTTATCACTATAAACAAGCAAGCAAGCAAGCAGGTTTTTCTAGGAAAAGCAGCCTTTAGGCAAATGTTTGGTTATCAGCACATCTTCTAAAACGTTTGTCTAGTTTGGCTCCCCTAGAATCACGTAGACTTCAAAGGATCAAATTCTTCCTCAGTACAAAGAAATTCCTTTTACAGAAAACAGAATGGATATAAAAGGATGAACTCATAAGGTATTGGCACCATGTATTTTAACTCTAAATATTGTAATTAAGCATGCAAACTAGGCATGCATCTGATGCACAAAGCAGATTTTCCAGCAGCACTGTGGATCTAAATTGGATTTCTATTAAAAGTCGACACTGCATCAGAATTTTGCCTGCAAGTTATGATCAGATTTGGACTGAATGAGAAAAACATCAGCTGTACTCCTTGCATAATAACAAGGAACCTTTTGGTTTCAAATAAGGTAAATATTCATCAGTGCCTCTAAAGGTATGGTAGTTTGAACCAGAGGAAAAGATTGTCAGAAAGTGGTCCCTAAAGATACGTCTTAACCTGAAGCTAAACAGATAAAATGTGACTCTTTTTTTGCCAAGTCTCTAAGAAATCTCTCTTATTCTGTATGGTGACTTGATAGCTGTCTCTTTAAAAATCTCTAACAAACTGTAGGCAATTACTTTTAGGCATATAAAAACACTATTGAAAACACTGTTTGCATTAAAGCTGTTATCCCAGCATTGTTGCATCTGGTAAACAGCCACACTTATTATACCAGTTCTTTAATAAGGATTCTCCTTTAAAATACTTTCATGAGAGGCCATACAACCCATTTTAGCAATTACAGCTCTCAAGATTCATTTTTTAAGTTTAGTGGAACAGCTACTGACAGCTGTTCTCCAATCTGCTTCCCTCATGCTAGTACAAGCCCACTGATTTGGCCCCGAAGTCTATCTTCTTTAGAGAACCTAGACAGGAGATGGTTATCTGGGCAACCTCACAAAATAAGACTGATGAAATTTAAAAAGTCCTGTATTTTAAATGAAGGACCAATTACTTTATTTCTTTTTAAAAAAGACTGACACTTGTTAAAATGATCATGTGAGTGACACTGTCATATTTTTTATTTTAAAATATAACGTTCATTACACAAAAGTGTACATATGATATTGCTATTAAAAAAATGACACTTTGAAATGCAACACTCAGAATTACAATATTTGCCAGAGATAATTCTCCTACTAAGATGACCACTTACACAATAATAAACTAAGGCCCATTTCAAGAACTATTAACACAAACCCATGCATTTAGGTCAGAAAATGCAAGGAGCTTCTGCACTTATAAATCACAAATGCAAAGACAAAGTGGGTCTGTATCACTTAAGTCTAAAAATGCAGTATGTCACACTTAAATAAGATCACGGTCAGTCTATTTTGAATACTTCTGTGATATGATTCATTCCGATAAGTCTGAATAAGCTACATACCCATAACCAAAGGGTTTTAAGCAGGATACTGGCTGCAGCATCCAAAAATCATTAAGCACATGTCTGAATTTCTGATGGGCTGAATACTCAACTCCTATCTCTCTCTAAGGACATGCAGACGTTTTAATTATATTCTAAACAGAGATACTTTTAAGCTTTTAAAAAATATCTTGACTGCATTATCATCTAATATAAGCATGTCTTTTCATTTTATTCAATTAAAAAGGTGTTAGTAGAGCCTTATGTTCATTATTTTAATATCATAAACCCAGGACTAAGGCATTAACCTAGTCATATTAATAATTTTACACAGGCGCATGACAATAATATTTGATTAAGCAATGATGAAAATCATGCAAATAATATTTCTGTAATTTCACTAAGCATTTCTACAGGCAAATTCACCTGCACCAAAGCCAGCTTTCATGGTTTTAATGGTTCAATAGTTCAACAAATCATTCTTACACAGATGCTTATTTAAAATTCTCTACATATGTAACTAAATATCCAGTATGGCCATGTAATGGAAAGCTGCAGATGACCACAATGTAACAGGAAAAGTATGTCAGTACATTTAAAAGAAAAGGCCATCCTCATTTCAGCTGTGAGGAAAGCATTACTGGAGAAAGTAATGCACGGAATCTACAGTGCAGCAAATGAGAACTCCTCCAAGTGAGCTAAAATAATATTCACTAACCAGTCAGCAGTAAGACTGAATGATTGTTTAATCTTATTTCAAATTATTACAAAAATAACCATGTGACTTGCATATTGGACTCTTTCCAAGGTGCGCCCATTCCAAAGCTTACTTTTCTATGAAGTGGCTACATTTTATGATTAGTTTCACTAACATGATTCATTTTATGTTAGTTTCACTAACAATGATTCATATTGAGGAAGGCCATAGTGAGAAGCTGCCTTTGCTCTTAACATTACAAAGCTATGAAAGTTGTAGAGAAATATAATTTCTTTCAATTCCAACATTTATGACAACAAACAAAACCTTCATAACTATATCAACACAACCGGCAAAAGCAGGAATCAACTCTCCCCTGGCTCCTGCTGAGGTCCACCAAAATGGGGAGCTTCAGCTGGCTTTGCTCATTCCAAGCACCTCTTCAGTGTTCCCAGTAATACAAATATGGAACAAAGACAACTAAGTTGTTCTGCATTCAGCCAGGTCAGGTCCAAATAGGGACCATCTCTGTCTCCATCATGGACTCCAGCACTTAAATGTTTCCAGCGTGCAAGACTTGAGAAGCTGTATTGATAATACATGAGCTAAAAAATACCAACTCAGGTAGACTTTAACTTGCATCAGCAGCATGGCCAATTCCTAATTTGGTGTGAGAACCACTTATGTTATTTAAAACCATCATAATCAAAAATGATTAAAGGGCTGGAGCACCTCTCCCACGAGGACAGGCTGAGGGAGTTGGGGCTGTTCAGCCTAGAGAAGAGGAGGCTCCTGGGGGACCTTATAGTGACCTTCCAGGACCTGAAAGGGGCCTACAAGAAAACAGGGGAGGGTCTTGTAATGATAGGACAAGGGGTAATGGGTTTAAGCTAAAAAAGGGTAGATTTAGGTTAGACACTAGGAAAAAGTTCTTTAACATGAGGGTGATAGACCACTGGAATAGGTTGCCCAGACAGGTGGTGGAGGCCTCATCCCTGGAGACATTCAAGGTCAGGCTGGATGAGGCTCTGAGCAGCTTGACCTAGTTAGAGATGTCCCTGCTTATAGCAGGAGGGTTGGACTAGATGACCTTTAGAGGTCCCTTCCAACTCAAACATGCTATGATTCTATGATTCATACCTGAATAATAAATAAAAAGTACAAAATTTTAAACCAAGCCACACTTTTAAGAGATCAGGATTTTTGTCTTTACAAAACATTTTACAAAATCTAAAGCTAACAGAGATGTTTCCAAGTAGAAATAAATTTTAAAATATTTTGGGATTTTACACATTACTGCAACAGGAACTCATGTTCAGTGCTCAAAAAGCAAGCAAAAATCCCAAACTCTCCTGGGCTTCTCAACTAATTTTTATACTGATAAACTCACTTAAAAGCAATCAGCACGAAGATGCATCTGTGGCAGGTCTCATTTTAAGCTGTTTTTTAACCAAATAACTATCCTTTAACAGCAATCATTTTGTGATATTTCAAGGATATCTTGCTAACAGCATTTTCTTACCACTGGAATACAGGGGAAAGTAGAAAGAAAAGAGGATTAATGAAGAAAGCAAAAAAAAAAAAAAAAAATTAAAAGTCTCATATAGTCTAGCATTAATTTCTGGAGTCATTATCCCAATGGAGAAAGTCTCAGAACCCTGCCAAGTAATAACCATTCTCACATGGCAGGAACAAAAGGAGGAAGGATGTGAAGAAACAGAAAGACCATCAGTAATTATGCTTATATATGCTTCTATTTGTGGTATTTACCACTAGATAACATGTAGAAGTAGCTTAAATAAGAAGTAAAAAAAAAAAACAACAACAACAAACAAAAATGGCATCATTAATAGCATCACTGCATCCAAAGCAGAAGTAAGTGTTTAACATACACATACACAGACCCTGTAAATCTATTCCATACTACTTGAACAATTAAAATTCTACAGGAATCTGTAACTATTTAAAAATGTGTTACTGTAACACTTCCTATGGACAAATATATTAAAATTGTGCTATTTACACAAATTTAAACATTTGATCACCTGAGAAAAGACTAATGGCATTCTTCTGCCATACTTATATATTAATACTCTTTTCAGAGAAAAAAATGAAAGCGCTTTAAGAAACCTGGAAAATCATTAAAAGAAACCAAAACAGTTTATGAGTTTTCCTTTTGCAAAGTCGATTTAAACTTCACAATGAAATTTTGAAGAGGAGTAAGTTATTGGTAAATTTACATTTTAAAATGCTATAGAATGTTTATAAAGGCAACACACAAGAACAAGAGTACAGAATTACACATCTCTGCTGTTCATGCACACTATTATATACATCTGATTTGACAACAAAAATCCATAAATCTCTGATTAGGGCTATTTAGTCTTTTAAGTACACTTTAAAAAAAAAAACCAAAACAAACAAAAAAAACCCCACACCAACACCTCTGTCTTCCTTTTAGATTCTTGGCAACTTAAGCAAAGCTTGGCTAGGCAAAAAAGAAAGAAAAAAAATTAAGTGTACAGGACCTGAGTGAAATCAGGACCTGATATAGCAGTCAATTGGTGCACACTAAAACCCGTTTGCTTCTGTGATAGTAACAACTGCTAAAGTCCATTCTAGAGAATATAATTATTTTTTCAGTTTGAGTGGTAGCACAAACAGTAAAAAGCCAAGGTTCTGAACATGATGAGTGATATTGTAGTAGAGGACGTAAGTGCTTTGACTACTGTCTAAGACTCATCTTAATCTTGAAGGAGATCAATTTATCACAGATTTCTGAAGGAAGGCAGAAGACTGAAAAATTCATAAAATTCTAATTAAAATGTGACTTGCTCTCATTTTCTAGTATCAATTAGGCATAATTTAAAATAACGTAAAAGCAGGGTGAAACATTAATGGTGACTGGAGGCAGCAACAAGACAAATTACTTGAAGGAGAAGAAAAAAAATTTCATAACTTATTTGCCCCACAGAATCACCAATATATCTTGGGACCACAACAAAAAGATAATTATAGTTGAGTGACCTTAATTTGTCACCAAATTTTTTTTTTCTTCTTAAAATGAAATGTCTAAGTAATACAAGAGTTCTTTTGAAATTCCAGATACAGGATGATTATCCTGTTTTTACCATATTCAATATAATGTAGTTCTCACCAATGCTTAACTGAGATGGACACACAGGTTTCTTGCCAAGTATTAAAAAATAATATTTTGCTTCTTTGAAACTTGTCAAAAATCCTGGGTGACTTGTGTGTGTTCTTTTAATCGCTTTCTCTCTGAAAATCTTATAGAGACATTCAATACCTGAAAGACCAAGTTTCTCTAACAACTCCAAAAAAGATTACTGCATTCCCAGAGACTTGAATAACTGTATCCCCTGCGAAAAATAAATACCGACATTATTCTTCATAGAAAACTGAACTTAAACAACATAGTGAATTACCTAATCTGCTCCCATTTCTGGGCATTGCCATGAAAGAGCCGAGGCTGCCCCCTATGACGCTATGTGGTCTCCGCAAAGGGGGCTTCTTGAAAGATCCTGTGTATTGGTGGAGAAACGAGTGCATGCTGTGAGACGTTGGAGGCCTGCCATTCTTCACAATAGGCTCTACAATTCACAAGGATCAAAATATTCATTCCCACAGGCAAGAAGAGTGTCAGGAACATGCCAGAAGAAGAAAAAGAAAAAAAGAAAAAAAACAGTTACTAGACAGGAAATCACCACTCTGGTAAGATCTCTTTTATACTAACAGTAGACCATCATACTACTGCCATTTCTCTATTACCATATTAATACAAAACATGGCATCAAGTATCACCCAAATTTCCTTTTATTAAATTCTGTCACTCTGCTGCTGGATCAGTAAATGACCTGAATACACAGTCTAAAAATACAAATAAAACCAGAACACAGTTTTTAATATCAATATAATTGTTGTCTTGTGAACTCATGGTTTCTCTTATTGCACAGTGTTTCATCTTTACTGTAATTTAAACAGATCAGCTGTTACATCAATTCACATGATGAGCAAATTCAACCGCAAGCCTTTGGAAATATTCTCCACCTCAGAGTTTATGAGGGTCAGTAGTAGCAATGCCTCGCTACTGGAAGTCCTTGCAAGGAAACGTAGCCATCTATACCCATCAGAGCTGTCATACCATGATTGAGGGTACCACCGTAACGGGTAACAGAATAGTTAAAGTATTCAGTGAGTTAATTTGGCTTTCTGTTGGACTGCATCTCAAACTGTTCACTGTATTTAAACTTAAAACCAGGACTGTAAGATTAAAAAAACTATTGAGAAATATTTTCTAGAAAATATAAACATGACAAATTTTAAAATCATATATACATATATGCACAGAAGTTAAGTGTGTTCTGTCAGCAACTTGATTCTGCACATGTGGGCAAGCACTCAAGGTTTGTCGTGGTACTAGAAGCAGTTTAACTATAAAAGCAGAGGATTTTTTAACCTCCACAAGAAGTAGAATAGATGTCAGCTTGTACCGATTGTCACAAAACTTATCAGAAACAGTGATGAAGTCATTCACACAAGAAATTAAATTAAAAATACTCTACAGAAGAAGTACTCAGAGGTCAGCATCACCTAGCAGCTACATACAAGCACTGTCTCTGTACTACGAAAAAGACCAAAAGATCTGTCCAAACAACACTTCAGATCAAGTAATTTTATTTTTCCATCATTTGATTCTTATTACCATTACAGGTATGTGTTGTTTGGTATTATTTGGCAGACAGAAAAAGGCAGCAGCCATGCATGGAACACCTGGAGCACAAATGTTACTGAACGGAGTGGGCACCTCATGAGGCAATTTCTGCAGCCACTGCTCCCAGGGAGTAACACAGCTGGGGATCTGCCCAGAGCTCCACTCATACCTACTGCGACAGGGAACAGTCTGGGATGCCAGTTCATTATCCTGTCTTATATCTCCCCACACAGAGACCCCAAAATCTTGATTTCCCTTAAAAAATAATAATAAGAAGAAAAGCTAGGAGAACTTATTTTATGAAAAGCAGAATTTCAGTGGTGACGGAACATAACAGCAACAAATGCTTGATAACCTAAAGAAAACAGGTTCCTGAAGGGAACTCCCTCCCTCCCCATGTGTACAAAAACCTTTTGGATATATGACTATGATTGGTTTGAAGCAAAGAGACAGAAATACAGACAGAACTACCCAAGCGACTTTAAAAAATAACTATGCAGGTAATTTTTGCATATAAACACCAATTATATAATAAGACAAAAAAAATCACTTTAACTTAGCTGGTGTGGTTAAAAAATAAAAAAGAAATGCTTCAGGTAGAAAACAATGTGACAGGACACATCAGCATTATTACAAATCTGCCTACATCTTTCAATTTAGCATCCTTCATAAACACAGATTCAAATTAAACATGAGGAAAAATACACCATGCGTCCCTGTGTATATTTGTGAAGGACAATCAGTATCTTCACCTTCAAAACTGCACACCTCTGCCCCAAATCCTTACTTCTGTTCCTAACACACTGTATCATCCCTTTTGATAAGAGTGGTATCAGCCTCCTTGTGGGCCTTCAACAGCAGATTTATCCTAGGACAGCAGGCAACAAATACCTCATCAAGTTTTGAACAGAATCTACTACTACTTCCACATAGCAGGAAACAGGTTGATATGCAGCACAGCTACTGCTTTTGCTATTTAAAGATTAAAATCCGCCTTTTGCTTTCCAACTTTCTTTCTAAACTTTGATTTTAATTTGATTTAGTTTCTAGACTAAAAACCTCACACTGTGTTTATACACAGAGCTAAACAAATGAATAACATCAAAAATACAAATACCAGATGTGTACATAGTTTGTTCTCTTGAGACAGTGATCCCTGGTTGTAACTATGGTGCTTGGGTAGCTAGTTCACATAATTTCAACGTTACTACTTCATCTAGATTCTTTATATAAGCAATAAATAACATATATTAACCATGTAGTTCTACTTAATTTTAATTGTTTCTAAAATTAAGTTTTTATGAGAACAGGGAGCAAACTCAAAGAGGTTTTTTTTCGGGGAAATAAAAATCTCCTCCCTTTGACCAAGTCCTGTTATACCAAGCAAAGGAGAAGTCCCTCAGTTTTTTTGTTATGTTTTGCAAACCTAATAATAAAACTAGGAAGAAAGTTCTAAGGTTTGGGTTTTTTTGCTAATACGGAAATGCACTGCAAAAAGGTCACTTATTTTTTAGCTGCCACTACTGTCAATAGCCTTACACTTCAGAGGGTAACTTAAGCCCTGAGCAAAGTACTGAGACAGACTGGTGCTTCATAACTGAAAATGCAGCTCTCATGGTAAGATTATTGTGCAGCATACAAATGCCAATCAAAGTAAACATTACTTTCCTTATCCTAATGAGAAATTGAAGATGACAGGATACATCTCAGTAAAGGTCAGAGAAGCACCAAAGGCAGCACAGGAAAGGAGCAGGGCAAAACTCTGCCCACAGGAGTGACAGTCCCCACCTCAGCCATCCTGGCCACCCTACTCACCTCCGTACATTCACAGCGACTGAGGATTCCAGCACCACTAACCATACGGAAGTGTATGCACACATCTGGACTACAGCTGCATTCACAGTGCACAGAGCTGATAATTTTCACTGCATGCTATAGCTTTTGTCTCCTTATGCTACAATTAGGCTATCTCCAGAACCGTGTAGTGTGTAAAAAAGGCCAGAGCTTACGAATACACTGAGGGACTAAGGACAGACTGAGTTTTATGTCCATTACTAAAACAACAGTGTGATGAACAGAGATAATTGTTTAAAAAAAAAAATCTGTTTTCCTCATGGCACTGGTGTATCTGCACGTATTTTACAGTTTAAAATAAAATTGCTAAAATATCCTAACATGTGAAAAGTTCATCTCAAATACAAACACTGATCACATGAATAAGCAAACAGCAAATTTCTATAAAGATGAAAGACAAATAGTTGACATAATAAGATTCAACTATACATAAATAACTTCTGCCATCATAGGCAACTATTACCTTCCTGCGCTGTCATAAGTATCGTTCTAAATCATGAAGCCCATTATAAAATTTAGGAGCAATAGTTTGGGTCATTTAGTAGGACAGGCATAACTACCAACAGATAATGAAATGAAGGTTACAAAACCTCTCAGATTACTAGTATACTTCTGACTAAAGTATGTATTAATAGTACTTGCCTACAATGTTTTTTAAAATCCTAGTGCATATTAATTTACAAAAAGGAGGGAACATACAGTATCTTATGATGGTATAACTCATAGACATGGTTGTGTAGAGTATTTCTGTCATATACAGTTAAGTCTGCACTGTCGTATGTTAGAAATTTTAAAGAAACTTTCACAGGAATTCTGCATTGTATGCTGCCTCCTCCCTGCAAATGACAGTAACAGCCAAGAGCTCGAACAAATACTGAAAATGATCACACAAACTCTTGCCAGAAATTAATTTACAAAAGAGTTTGTTATTATTTTTGTGCATTTATGAGATACAAGATTTAACAAAAATGCTTAAGACCCCTAAGTACTTCTTCCAGAGTTAAAATTTCACTTGTTTAAAGAACTAATTTTTTTTTCCCCCAGGATTATTAATATGCTGAATCACCGCCTTTAAAGGGTACCACTGAAGTTTTTAAGATGTGAATTTAGTGCAACTGCTCGGTCTTGAATAAGAGGAAACAAAACTGTAAAAGTTAAATGCCTTTACTATATGCATGTATAACCTGCTTCTTAAATTTTATCTCTATGATTATGGGTTTGGTTTGTCTTTAAAAAGAAAAGTTTCCTCATCTAAAACTCACAAACATTCCTTACACTAGTGTCATTGTACTTGGCAAATTTAACTGGTAACCACCGAAAGGCTTAGCTAACACGATGGAGGTGTTTCCAGTAACACAATAGGTATTTTCATGGTGGTATTGGTTTAATATTCAGCCACAGCCAACATGAGTGACAGAAACTAAGAGGAAAGCAGAAAACCACCAGACTTGGAGGAAGGCTAAAGAGGGCACCTAGGAACTGGCGGTATTGACCACCTCCTCCAGCACAAGAGTGAGGGTCACTGCAAAAGCATAGAGCATACAGAAGTGGTTCTTCACACCATGCAGTCTGTGGAAACTCTTCACCACAGGATGTTACAACTACCAGAAGCTCACAAGACACAAAGGGAGACTGAACAAAGGATCTGCTCAGGTTTACTAACTGCACAGAGACTTGCCTAGTTCAGGAAGTCTCTGAACTAGAAACCAGCACAGTACCCTGGGGAAATGGTGTTATATTTTGGGCTCTAATCTTAGACTTGCCCTCAAAAGTCATCCGCAGAGACTTGAGGACAGACAGAACTCCAGCCATTCTTACAGGACAACACTTCTGCAGGACCTGGGCAGTTGGCTCACGCTGGGTCATGCTGGCACAACCATTCCAGTAAGGCCTTATTAAATTATTTATCTCTAGCTCTCTTTCCTCACCCTGCTCTATAATCTGTAATTCCAAACTGATAAAATTTACGGAATGTGAGCAGAGAGACTTTCCAGTGGTTCTTTTTTAATTGTATTTGGTTAGTTGGTACTGTATTATCTTATTTTGGCTACAAAATCACTTCTTTGCCACATGTCTTTGACTCATCTTTCAAGGAAGGTAATTTCAATTCTTATATTTCTTACGCAAGCTACTAAACTACTGTGCAAATCTAGTCTTTAAATGTGAAAAAAGTTAACCTGAATGAGAATATTTATAAATATTATGCTGGTGTACACTATGAATACATGGTTTTCTTGAAATATTAATGTATTCCGCTTTTTAAAATCTGAGAGAGAGAGACATACACCAACAAACACACACACTCTGGTTTTTTAATGCTATGTCTATGTTACGTTGCTTAAGCGTGTATATTCAGCAATGTTTAAAATTGGGCAATGCATGGTGACTGTGCATTGTTGTAATCACTTGATTTTCAAGTCTGGCGAATGCTGAGCTGCTGGTTTATTTTATTTGGATCATTTTCTCCTATTTTTCACATGCTATTATTCAAACTTCTGCTATTATTCAAACTTCTACTATTATTGGCCTAATGCAATGTAACTACATACAACAGCACGACTCAAATAAAACACTGTCTGAAATGCAACCAGCCCGGCTTACTGATGTTGTAAGAGTTGCTAGACCGTGTTGCTGTTTTGTTTTAGAACACATATATTTTAAGGAACTCCAGTACCCAGTGAGGTACCACTGCTTGGCTAAATTTTAAATAATGCCAACATCCATGCTAACAAACACACAAGAACAGAAAATAACTCAAGTGAGCTGTTGAAATCTTTCAATTGTAAAGTGACAGAAATTTATGCTTGAACATAAGCGGAAGTGAATTTTTTATTTCATAGTTATGAGAACTGCAGAGTCAAGTAGAACAATAGTGTATATAACCAAGAAGCTTGTCTGAGGAATTAGTTAAAAGGTACTATTTTATAAGGTTATAAAGATGTCTTCCTCATTTGCCTTTAAATGCAATTTAAATTAACCACAAAACCTGACCTGAAATTACTCCCAAGTTAAGCAATTTTTCAATAAATCCTCAGTGTTTCTTTTCCTTGTCCATCTATCTTAAGGAGCCACATAACCACTTTCTTTCCTGTGCTGGATTTCCTTAACTGGATTTCCCTAATCTGAGCTCCAGAGAGTCTGAAGAATTGCCTGGCATTTCAATGCAAGGCCTCAGCAACTGACATACTGTCACATGTCAGTCAGCTGGTGGGTTAAAGAAAGAAAGTGATTTCATTAGGAATGTAAATGTGTTTTAAACCACATTTTATGCATATATAATAGCACGTATTCAGCTACCTCTTTTTCTTTTTAAAGGTCCCATGAGTATCTCTATTATGTGACAAGAAGACCAAGTTGGCTTTCAGATTTCACTGCCTACATTTTGAAATGATAATTGCTTCAGCTAGCTTTAATCAAGAATCAAAATCACCTGTCATACATGGTGACATTTTCCCTTAAATCAAGAACCTCTGACAGAGCGGTGTAAGTCTGCAATAAATTTTATTATTCAGTAATCACTATCCAATCTGAACATGGAAACTATAAAAATACACAAATACATATATTTTTAATTTCATAAAAACGAAGTACACAAGAGGAGTATTTTCTAATCAAAATAAGACAGACATTAGAGACATAGCATTTAGGATCTCTGATTTGGGTATATAATGGGGATTGAACCCAGGCACGCTCCATATTCCATGTAAAGATGAACTGTGTGACAGCAAGCCTGCCACAATTCACTGCTGCTACCAAAAAAAGGTGGCTCAAGATCCTCCCCCAAGAAAAGAGAAATGTAACTTTGACTTAGGTTTTTGAACTAGACCATCACAGGGCAGACAGTGTGGTTGCTGACAGAGGGTAAAGACAGAACCTCACTTGCCACTTATAGTTGCAGCTTGACTACTTTGGACTGGCTCCACTATAACAAAATGTCACTCAACACCTCAAAGAATCAGCTACTGGTTTTTGTAGGACAAGACTCTACAGTTTCTTTTCCACACACCTTGACCTTACCCTTGCTCCAGAAAACTTCCAAGGTTGTTGTGGGGTTTTTTTGGTGGTGTTTTTATTTTTTTTTTATTTTTTTTGTGTTTGTTTTGTGTCGGTTTGGTTTTTTTTTTTGTTTGTTCAGGTTGGGTTTTCTGTGTGTGTGTGGTTTTTTTTTCTTTTGCATTTTGATAGATAATGGGGAAGTGTCAAAACTCTACATATGTGAAGCTAAATATTCATTCTCTAAACAGCCCTGCTTGCATTCATGAAGCTTGCAATGCAGTACAATCATCTTTAAAAATTATATTGACTGTCTCAAATGCTACTGTTGATGCCAAAATATGATTGAGCTGTATATCTACTACACATTCATTCAACTAATCTGAATGTACGCTCTATTAATGTTTACTAAATTTTTACATGTCTATTGGCAATAAAGACTGTTCTGTATTTTTTTGGTCTTGCAATAGATAACACTTTGAGCAAACTGCTTTCCTGATGAAGCTCTTGTCAAGAAGCCCCTTATTTCTTCAGAAATAATAAAATAAAAGCAGGTGAATTTGATGTTTTATAGGTGGTGTGCTGCACTGTACAATATTTAATTACCTCACTGCAAGGCTGTCAGACCCACTCAGTAAAACTGCAGGTGATGGCTCCCATAGAAGAAATACTTAAACTAAAGCAGCTGTATCTTTGCGTTATCTGCACTCTCAGGGAGCTGCATGAGACGTACTGCATAAAATACTGTATGTTTAGACATTATTTTATGGGGTTGTTTTCTTGGACTCTGTTATGTGATAGCCAGGAAAACATTAAGTCACTCTAAAAATAGAGCCCTCAGTACCACATAAACCTATATTTATTCATTAAATAACATGATGAAATCTTCAAACTATTGACTATTACAATATTAAAAACTTAGCAGAACCTCAAGGGATTCCTCCCCCATTGCTCAAAATTAATCCACCTGAGTACAGTAGTCACATCCAGAGCAAATGTTCTTCACTTGAAAAACACAGGGCAAAAAATACTGGTATCAAGTTTGAAGAAGTATGTTGACAGAAACATAAAGAAACAGTTTTCATAATTCTCCCAAAAATGAAATTTGTCAATGATTAAAATAGGACTGTAATGCCCTGTAAGCTGGTTTTGATTTTTTTTTTTTTTTTTAATTTTGGGAAAAAGGACAGAAAATTTCCAAAGGAATCTGTTTAAACTACAAAACTAAGAGATAATACATGGTAAAAGAAGAGATTAAGGCATCTAAAAAACACTACAAAAAGCCTTTCAAAGTTAGCTTCACATACAATGAGATTTTGCCTTCAGTCTAGGTACCAAGACAAAGAAGTTCATAATCAAATGAAATATATTCAAAGCTGAAAACTTGCCTTTGAGATTTATATATTTCATACTATTTAAAAGAATTCTCACTGTAGTACTTTTGGTCATCAGAACATGTATTGGAACATAAGCATGGTTGTTCCACAGCTCCAATCCTATATTCATGACACACCACCAGTTACTAATCTTCCCTTTAAAAAGTGTAACTGCAGAAGGTATCACACTACACCAAATCCTTGAGAACACTGCCTCAGGCACAGTTTCAATGGTTGTGATTTAGCATCACAGCCAAGATACAAATAAGCCTGGCCTCCATCCTTGTAACCCCACACACAACTACCCTGGAGCTCACAGTGCAAGCACCTCTGAGGCCACACTGCCAACCAAATCAGGAAGCAGAAGATCTGTCTCCTTTCTGCCCTGCTTTCAGAAATAACTGTGCTGGCTAGTTAGGTCTATTTTACTTTTCTGTACTTAAGTCTAAATGAATGCCAACTGATTTTGAGAACAAATCCCTACATATCCATCACTGAGCCTACACAGCAGAAACCTGTTGTATTTACAGAGTCCACTTCTACATCTAAGCATCGTGTTCTCCTGCTAAACCTGTGTTCTGCTTGTGAAGGACATCACTTATGAGACGATGATCCCCTCCCAAGACTATAAGTCTCTGCAGCATGCTTTAAGGCACTGAATTTTCATATTCATTTCACTTTATGAGCACTTCCACAGATGAATAGAGCCTCCAGGTTTTGTGGGAAGAAACAAATTAAAACAGAAGGGAAGAAAGAACACTGCTGTGCAAGGTATGTGGGATGGAGAAACCCAACTGAACAGCAGTAAAAGACTTATGTATGCTACAGCACAGAAGGGTACATACAGACTATAATAAAAATATCACCAGTGTAAGGGATGGGGTAAGGCTGTGACAACTGCCATTTATTTGCAGTAGTAATCTGTAGCTCTAAGATGAGCTCTAAGACTCTGGGGATTGCTCCCTCTCCTCAGTATGTTTTATAATGATGCTTTCCTCCAGTATTAATGGAGAAACATTATTACCAGTATTTCTGTGCTCATATTTTCAATGCAAGACCACTGTCTTGAAAATATGTTGCAACACACTGTTTTCCTGCCATACACAAGGAATCACACATGGCAGATGGAATGGGAGTTTCTCAGCTGTAGTGAAGATGATACGAAATGACTACAACTACAAAGACATTTGGGTTTTCTGAGACAACATTGCAATATGTCAATTTTTATAAACATTCATTCCTCTTATCGGAGTATTAACTGGTCGTTAAGGCCTTAAACCTAAAAAACACTTACGCACTTTACTGTAGCTGATCCTTCCATTATTACTCACACCTGTAAAATTACAAAAAAATTATGCAAGTGTTTGTGAGACTGGATCCTATGATCACATCACTGAGCTAAAACAGACCAAATGAAGATAAATATTATTCTAGAAATTCATTAAGCCATTTCTATCAAATCTCACTTGCTCTGTTTTAGTACACATATGTGTATAAATACCAATACATAAAAATAAAACCAAACAATACAAATGGCTTTCCAAGTTACTTATACATTAATAAATGTAAAAAAAAAAAGAGCTGTGGATGTATTTTTTCAACACACCTTGTAATTATTCTTAAAAGCATGCTTGGAGTTTGTGATAATGTATTTTATAATATTAGACAATTCAGCCACATTTTTTTCTTTCATTAGAGAGCATACTCATATGTATTTAAAGTATTTGCATAAATTTTACAGTTAATTGGGCTTTAAATATGCATGATTTGAATGTTACTTCTAGCCAAATTTCATTAGTATGTCATTGGCAAGGAAAAATTTCAGGAGCAAATTCAGTTGTCAACTGCTTCAAATTATCATTTAGTATTTTTAATATTAATCTGAATACATATATTAAGGTAGAACCTAAAATTAAAAAAGCAAGCCAGCACCTCGTTAGTGTGCTTGAATCAAGACAGAATTAAAAATAAACAATAAATCCAACTAATTGTTTTTATATGTTGAAGCATTAGAGACTATGAAAAGCTTCTATACTTAGATAAAATAGTAGCATAAAGTATAGTTCATACAGTCCACAGTTCATAAGGCTTCAGACATCTATTGCGCATTTCATCGGTCCCTCTATTTTTATGGTTTATGCATCTGATTTGGTGATGCCTCCTTACCCAGAAGCCAATCACAATGAACATAGTTTGTAAGGCAGATTTAATTATACCTAGGTTTCTGGTCACCATATAACTTGATGGTGTTCCAAAAACCCCAAATAAACCCTAGACTGTTGTTTACTCTACATTCAGTGCAACAGCTCTGTACTACTGCATCAAACAATATGGGTCGATCCCTGCTAATCCCATTTTGCTGCTGATGGATGAATGCTGCACACGGAGGTTGTACTGACATCATGCAATGAAGGAGGCTGTCTATGAAATGGGACTGCATACAAGAGGTCAGCTGATTCAGTGGTATCAATGCACTGTGAATAAATAAAAAGTTATGTATCCATTTTTATGTCTGTGAAGGACAAATTTGACAATTTGCTCTGCATTAGGAATACTGTTATTTAAATCTTCAAACATCTGACCATGTATGTGAAAATCAGACAGAGATGAGCATGAATCCTAGGTCAGCACAGATTTGGTTTTCTATGGACGTAGCCTCTACAGCCTCTATGGTCCAGTAACACAGCTGTTTCCCAGGAAGGAAAAAAGCTAGTGTGCATAAAGTTATATCCTTCAGTGAACACAGCCATCAGAATGGAATGACAGGAGACAAGATGGGGGATTTGCTAGGAAGAAAAAAAAAAAAATTAAATTGGACAACAATGGAAGACTATTCTGCTCAAAAGGCCTTCAGTGTTCAGGATCTATCCTTGCCTTCTGGCATGAGAAACCATTAGAATGCCCTTCAGTGCCCACTTCTAAAGTTCATGATGCAATAATGGCTGAAAATAAACCACATATGAAGAAGCACTTTCTGAAGACTGTTTGTATCCCTGACTTTGATTCTGTGTCTAGCAAATCAAAGCGAAGATATTGGCTTGCCTTTGATTTACTAGACTGTACTTTTTAAGTTCCTTTAAGAATAGATCCAAAGCCTGCAAACTGGGCATATCTGTCTTTCTCTGTTCCGCAGGGCAAAGGAGCTGTTTATTCTTCTTAAAAGCAATAACCAGGGCAACAGCTACTCCTGACTTCTGAGGTCAGCACCATGGCAGTAAAAGATGTTTTTTCAAGATCTTAATGCAGCTATCACTTTATAAACTACTCTTCAGGAGATTACATCCTCTTATGTTTCCCAGCTGGATATTTAGAGTTAGTACAGGCTTCTTAATACTCTGATTTTATAACATCCAGGGCAAACCTTTCTCATCTAAGCACTCCTCTCTACATAATTTTTAAAAATAACGTCCACTGAAGTATTTTTTTTTCCAGGCTATATTCTTTACCAATCTTGTCTTCTACCAAAAGGGAGAACTCATTTCCTGACCATTTTTTCCAGGAATTATTGTTGACCAAACCCCGAATCCTACGGTCTGTCTGAAAAACTACTCCTTCCAAATTATCTTGATTTGTGGCAAAGTTAGAGCCTCCTTTAGAAAAGCAGGACTAGCTTGTGTAGCAAGCATTTCCCAACTCTGCTTTCTAAGTGGGTTTGGAAAAGAAAAACAAAGGAAAATAAAAATTCTGCAAAGTACTATCCTGTTAATCTCTGCAAGATAAAAGATAGGACAGACACCAACATCTGCATTCTAGAAGTATCAGGAAAAGGAAGCAAATGTCAGTAAAACTTTTTAAAAATTACAGAAAATGATGAAGATTGTGCATAGCAAAAGTACAGTAAAAAAAAAAAAAATATATTTATTCTTCTTCCTCTTTTAGAGGATCTACAACACCTTAGGGTATTCAAAGATATTCTACTAATGCATTAACAAGATCTTGCAGCTGTAAGCATAGCACGTAAGCTTCCTTTTGGCTAATGAAGTCATGTGGAAAACAAAAGGAGTGCTAAAAGAAAAACAATGACTTTGTAATTAGATACATTTTCTTGAATTCACTTTTATCACTTTAAGTCTACTCAGAAGTTGTTTTTCAAAGTCTGGTGGTAAGCATGCAGAAGTCATCTAAATATTACTGTTTGAGGTACTTGTCTGATAAATATTACAATGTACAAATAGATTCATATATTGTTTAAGATGGAGTAAGCTCATGCTTCTGTAAACAATTATTGTGCCTTCTGTCCCTTAAGCTAGCACTTAAGCTTAAGAAAAGAAGCCAAGAAGATAGTGCAGTTTAAAGTAAAGTCTTTTTATTCTTCCTTGATCCAGTTTTCAGCTGAATCAATTCAGTAACCCAGTTCACTCCATTCACTGATGCTGGTGATAATTTTTCATGCTCATTTCCCGGTGTTAAAGTAAAATTCTTGGCATGTACTTGAATAATGAAATCAATCTGTCAGAAGTATGTACAGAAAACATGTCAGTAAAAAAGGCTAATACAAGTGAAAACGCATGGGACAACTGCTCAGTCTCAGAAAGTACTTGGTAGGTATCAGTGCAAAAATACTACAATTGTTGTTTCAGAGCAGACCTGTTGTATCACAACATAAAAAGCTGCAATAAAAAATTTTCTAAACTACTGGGCATGGCTCATGATAAAGACAGCATAATAGCAATGAATATACCAGGGATTAAGGGTAAAAATGAAAAACATGAATAGCTTATTTTTGCTAAAGGTAAATTCAGCTTTCAAAAGCTTGGTATGCAACAGATCTTGGATGGGGTGTTAAAAAGTCTGCAGGGCAAATGCCATTACCTCTACTTCTGCTCAAATTTCCCAGCCCTGTCAGCTTTCAGAGAGAAACTTCAGAATCATTTATTGGTGTGAAGTGGGGGAAAAAAACCCCAAATCATCAGATCACTTGACTCTTGATAAAAATCTTACATGTCAGCAGAGCAAGAAAAAACACCAGCACAGAAGATGAAATATGACTTAAATGCTGCAGCCCAGGAAACAGAACAAAGCAACAAAATCTCTTTTAGTCATTATTACTGTAGATTGCATTCAGAAGTGGGATTATCATTAATGTGCACTTTATGGCAGCCAGTATATTTATGGGATCAGCCAAAGACTTGCATGTAAGAGTACACAGGCAAGCTGGTTATCCTGAATGTTTCTAGTCACCTTCATATTGCTGAAGAGAATTCAAGACATGAAGTGCTGACAGAATTCTCAGACTACTGCACTGCATCACTGATAATGTAAAAAGTTTTCTTTACAGTGTTTAAGCAATTACTATCAAGCATATTATCAAATAATGATTTTGAGAAAAACCTGAATTTGAAGCCATATGAAGTTGATGTGCGACTCACCGAATTCATACAATAACAGGTTCGTTTACTGAAAGAGCATCTGCGATTCTTGCTATACACCAGATTGAAATATCAGTTTAGGTAGCTTTTGATAAACAGCAGTATAATAGTTCAATATCAAAGCAAGCCAACCCAAAATGTAACAACATATCAACCTGTTAAAAGAACCAGGGTAGTCAAATGCAAGATAAAGCAAAAGAAAAAAAAGGTTAGTGAGGAAGTCCATGCAATCGTGAAAACGGAAATAAAACCCAATAACATTCACTTGAGTGGGGCCTGACAAAATTCTTACATTTCCTGGAAAGTGAAAGATATGCTTACCATTATCTTTGCTGCTGTTCTCC
This sequence comes from Merops nubicus, assembly GCF_000691845.1. Classification (NCBI taxonomy): domain Eukaryota; kingdom Metazoa; phylum Chordata; class Aves; order Coraciiformes; family Meropidae; genus Merops; species Merops nubicus. The sequence continues at coordinate 13,900 of NW_008633340.1, read as the reverse complement.
TCAATTGTCATTTGTTCTGCTAGCTCAGACAGAGATTCATCGATGGTCTGGCTTCCACGCAAGGTTAAGGACAGTCTCCTCTTAAACTTTTTCATTCTATCAATATTAAGTCTGGCTTAAGGAAGCCTGAAAAAAAGATTAAAAGGCAAAAAGGGAGAAAAAAAAATCAGTTAATCAGAAAATTAATTACCTCACATAAAAATGCAGGAAGGCTTCCAGTAAGTTTAGTTAATATGCCAGTTGTCCTTAAAAAAATAGCCTTTAAAGCAAGAAGTTTTTTAAAAAAAATAAAACAGATAATTTGATCACTAATTTTGTAATCCAAAAATAAACCAGCTGTCTTAAAACTGGATGAGTGCATGTCCTGTTGCCTCCTCCACAGCCTCTTTTAGCAAACCCACTAAGAACTCAGGAGGAGACTGGAACCTTCTCTCTATTTCAGCCCATTTGTTTACAGATGAGAAGTTACTGAACTTCTCTGTATTTTGTCCTTTTCACAAAAGGAGGAAGGGCACAACACTAAAAGCCTTAAACACAAAAGCAAGTCTCAAACCCAATCCCACCTCGGGAAATAGATAGCCAGGACCTGATAACGACAGCTAGAATGGATGTTTCTCTGCAGTCAGGCAATAAGACTCAACTGGGAACAAAGCAGGAGGCACTTTCTCCATGGAAAGCGGTAAGCAAACAAGTAATAATAACAAAGGTCCAGGCTGATAAACATGCTGCCAAAAGTTGAAGCTGGTAAATAAACTTTGCAGTGTGGCACATGTTTGCCCTAACATGACAATAAGCACAATTCTGTCCTTCGCTACTCCACATGAACAAGGTACCCTAGCTAGATGCTATTTCGCAGTAAATTGCTGATCTCCAAGAATCACGCAGGCAGTGTCAAACACAAGTACAGCATATCTTTAAACCTGAGCTGCTCATATGTTTTTTTCCCCTCGCATCACTCTTAGCACTCCAAAATGCATAATTCACATACATAATTAAAAAAAAAAAAAAAATCAAATTTTCCTCAGTATCCTCCTTTAAACAGAGAAATGCAAGAAGTAGTTAGATCTACATTTAATAAGAAGTTGTGACTATTATTACTTCCATACTGTCATCCCTTTACACACATTTCAAGTGCATAGCTTACTCTGTTTAGATGTTAAATAATAAAAAGGAAAACAGATGGCTGGAACAAGCTGGAAGCGGTTGTTGGTGGCAGAAGAATGTATACATAGACTAAACGATGACAAGAACTAGATTGCACAGGACAGTAAGTAACACATGAGGATGGACAGAAGGGGAACTCTGGGATTCGAGCCCCAAAGTCTGAGATGAACAGTACTGGCAAAGCACAGGGAAATTGGTAGACGACCAAACAGGGTAACACCTGAGACAATCACAGCTACTGTAAGCAGAACTGGGCACTGGGTACAGATATGTCGGAAATAAAAAATATAGCTGCTGGAGATACAGTTAAGCTGGCAGTTTGAAAACTTTCCTTTTAATGTGTTGTTCCATGTGCAATAAAGCCACACCTCAGTATGAATAATTTTGTGCGCTCTCACTCAAAAGCAGGATACTCTTATTGTTAAGAAACTGCATTCAGAGAATGTTCCAAGGGGAACGTTTGCTTTTCCTGTTCAGGACCTGCTTTAAAGGTCTTACCTGAAACTGCTTTATTTCTACATTTGTTTTAACTTTTCCAAAACATTGTCTTATGTTTCTCTCAAACACCTGTTTTTAAAAAAAATTTGGAAGGACACATCTCTTGTATGTGGTTTCACTCAATTCTCCTGTAGTGTTCTCTGAAACCTGTACCTTCCTATGTGTATTATTCTCAAAAAGGATACATACAATTTTTAGCTATACAATGACTTAAAGCCACCTGACAGCACAACAATTTCTTTCCAATTTTCCACTTGGGCAGTAACTGAAAAAAATTATGCCTTTATATGGAAACTGGCTGTTCCTGGCTTTTGATCCTTGTGCAAATGTTTAAGCCTACACAATTTTCTAATTAGAAAGGTCTAATGCTGAAGAATATTACATCTAAATTAACAGACATATGGATTAGAAATTCTGAGAGGTAGTCTAAATCATAAGCTAACATAAAAGCAAATATTTTGCAAATTACAGTTACAAAATTTCTCCTGTTAAAGGAAGGTTTCACGGAGTGCCAAAACACCATTTTTGCTAAAATTCCTAAGTTCAGGCCTTGATTTTGAAATAATTTAACAGTAAAAAGAAACCAGGAGTGGGTATCCATGTGCGAGTGAATGCTTCCTTCTATTGAAATGTAATTCATTTTTTTAAAAGGAAAAGATGCTCAGTGATATGAACCAAATTTTCCTCCCTTAAGGCATCAGCATTCTTGCTAATGCAGATGTGTAAAGGTTGCATATATATATAAGTGACCAGTATCTAGCATCCCTTCTGACCAAACTTGCAGAAACTGCTAATCTTGGTAGTTTGAGACAAGATCTCAGCAAACAGAGCTTTGAAAATGTAATCTACAGAATCCAAAGCTAGCACTGGCTCTCTAAAATGACAGCAATTTCAAAGAGAAGTAAATTTTAATTCAGTGTAATAAAATTGTCTGATATTCATTTTCACTGATGTTCCCGCAAAGTCTTAGCAATTTTGGTAGGAGTATGCACTGTTACTTCCGAGCTTTAGAACAGAGCCCAGGGCTTTACTATTCTATTCTGTAAATTTATCCACTCTGAGTAAGTTGTACTCTATAAATAGAGTATTTTAGCTGTCACGATAGACAGATGCAAACACTTGAATGCAACTAATGTGAATTCTAATGTTCTGCAGACAGAACGAGGACAAGCAATCTGATACGACACTATCTGATACAACCCAGAAAAGCTGGCAAAGCCATACTTCTTCAATCTTTATACTGATATGAAGGAAGAGACAATATACTAAAGGAACTGCTGCTTCTTACAAATGATTTCCAGTCTAACCCTGAAAAGCTGGTATTTCTGTCTTTAGAAGCAACAGAGATTAATCCTTGAAAACGATACTGAAGTTTACCTTTCATAGATTTTTTTTTCTCCTTAAAACCTGTACAAAAGGTATTTTCTAACATTTATTGTCATTAACTGTGTTCTCTTTAATAGTCTTAAACTCCTGCTTTGCTCCCAATGTAATTTAAAAGCATATTGCAGTTCTAAAAACAAGATCCAGAGTTTTTAAATCATCCAGATCAGATTAGATTTAAACAAATGGGTTCTGGCTCCCTTTCTCTGTATCAGGCCAATCCTTCCCAGAACTCCTGTAGTAGAGCACTTCTCATTTACCAAACACATGTCTACAAAACTCCAGATAGGTAGCAGGCAGGCATTAAAGGATTGCAATTCCAAAGTAATAACTCAAGTAGATTCTGAAGTCATCTATTCACGAAGTATCAGAGGCCTTTATAAATCTGAATGTCAAAATTCTCAACAAAACTCAGCCCCTCCTTTCAAGCTCCCAGACCCTTGGTACTTTGAAAGCAAAAAAACAGAATGCAGAAGATCTTTATACACAAGTAACATATACTATATGCTTAATCTTTTTAAACTGAAACAAATTCAGCTAAGATTTTCAAAAGCAGTAAAAGTTATTTAATAGCTTAAATTTCAGCCATTTTATTTCAGGAGGGTCACAACTACCAAAAGCTCACTAAGATCTTGCTGATTCAAAGCCCTTTGAAGTCAATGAGAACGCATCCTTCAACTTCAAAAAAGTTACGGATCAAACTAAAGTGCTGACTCTTCTGTTTCCAGATATTATATCTCATTAAGATGCATCTACATAGAGAGTAAGCACTTGAAAATGAATTTTCCACTTAGATATACTCTGAAGTTGCTATTTGACAGATTTTACAAGCTGCTTTACAACAAGGTAGGTGTTTTCCAAACATCTAAAGGCAGTTCTTTAGAAAAACTCATTGTCTAAAGATGACAGCTAAAGTGGAAGGAAAGGACAGAAACAGAAACCCCACATAAGAGCACCACATGAACATGGCCCTTAAGAATGGGCTAAGAAACTGAAGCCAAAGGCATAAGACATCAAAGAAAGCAGGTAACAGCACTCTATTTGAACTAGGACAGAAGGAAGTGAAGCACACACATGAGAATCTGATTTCATAAAAATTGCTACAACCAAATGGGTACATTTACACAGCAGTGGACCAAAATCTATAAAGATGGTTTAAAAAACTGCAGAAAGGTATACTGTGGGAGACCTTTGAAGCTATCTGAAGATCCTGTCCAGACTTTTTTTTTTTTTAGAATCCAAGATAGAAAATCAAGTAAGATATTATCACCTGAAGAACAAAAACAGTCCACAAAACTAGAAACAAGAATAACAAGAATCATGAAACTATCTCTCATATGGTTCTTAGCATTACAGTTGTTAATAATTCTCAAAATCCATGGTGTCATTCACCATACCATTCAGACCTGAAAAAATACTAATCTAACCTTCCACTAGGATTTTAATTACACCAGTTACAGGTCTGTTAAATATTTTCTAGCACGCAATAAGCTCTGCATCGCTCGTTTGGCCGCATTACTAATTTCAGATGCATCTGATTTAAGAGTATTTCTGAAGATGATAATCCAAGCTTGTGTCAGAAAGAGGACTGAAAAGCTTAGAGTATTGCAAGCAATATTAATTAAAAACAGAAACAGGAAACACCTGCCAAAGGTATTGTCCCCTCCATCTAAAAAGAAAACCAACTTCCCATAGTGTTTGTATTAATTGAAGTAGATTGAGAACTGTTGAATAAAGGGAAAAACCCTATTGATTACAGAAGCACACTGCACATCAAATACAGAGCAAACTATTAATTACACTAATGAGAAATAAACAATTTATCTAAGATCAAAACCTACCAGTCTGAGCACTTACAAAATTCACATCTAATAAAGATGTATTTCCTTACAACCATAATTCAACTTTATAAGAATCAATTGTAAATACACCATCTTACTCATTGCTTCTGTTCCTTGTACTTGTCTCAATTCGCTTTTGTTCATATCAATGAAAAAAAAAAAACATTCCACTGTATTTTTCCATGCTCAGTCTTTAGAAAGAACATTATGACCCTGGCCAACTAGACTCTCCTGTCAGGAGCAGACCTACTCAAAAAGTGACTACCTTTCCTTTTGCATTAGGTCAAAGAACAGACACTGTATAGAATAACTGACATCTGCCAAACAAGGCATTTGTTACTGATGAAAGAAAAATTATTGTGAAGTAAAGTATCACAGATTAGTTTGACCTCAAGTGGAAAAAGGGTTAAAGGACACAGCCTTTTCCATACAAATAAAACTATATTCAATGTGGAATTAAACTTTTAAGGTGAAAACCCTTTTATGTATGTATAGAATCACAGCCAAACTACTGAATTCTGGACATAGAAAGGTAATCACAACTGTTAACTTCTTATCCAAAGCTAGTTTTTCTAGTTAATATAGGCAAAGAGGCCCTTCCCTAAGTGAATAACCGAATCTATATTCAGCTCCTGATCTAGATCAGCTGGAAGAACCTCTACAAACAGAGGAGCTATATGGAAATTAGCCTGTCCTAATTTAATTTAGGTTATGAAGACTTTCCCTTATCTTCATCCCACCAATCCCTTTGTCTTTAAAGGGTAACGAAGGAGAGAAATCAAATGGAGTTTTTAAAAGCCATAATACTTCAAGTTAAAAAATAGATTGACCATTGCTAAAGGCATATTTAACTATACTATTGGTACAGAATTGAAAAGAAACACCAAATCTGCCAAAAGAGTAAACTCTTTCAGTCCTTTTTTCATATCCTATGCTTATCTTCTTTCTCTTGACTCAAAAAGCTTTTCTTAGGTTATCTCATCAAGTTTACATTCTTTAAAAGGTATCCATGTGTTCTCCACCATATAGGTACAAGCAATACTAAACAGAAAAACCAACAGTGACATCCTAGACAGATTGGACTGATGAATAGCTCCACATTAATGATCGAAGGTCCAGTTATCTCAACAGCCAAGTGAAAAAATACAGTATGAGTCTGGTTAAATTGGCTGACATTTAAGCCAATGAAACAAATGAGTTGACTGGCAAAGCTTCCTGCATTTGCTGTCCTATTCATAAATTGAAAATCTTTTTCCTCTTGAAGGAGAAGGCAAAACCCACAAGGTTACATGGATGTACCATGGACTACCAGCGAGGCATGGATCTTTCCATCTCAAGAGATATAATGAGCAATGGAAACCAAAAGCAATGTCTGTAAATTTACTAGCTTTAATTAATAAGCATAAAGCCTTAATAAAACTTCCGAGGGGGGAGGGGGGGGAGGAAAGTTCTGCCCACAAAGCTAGTCCCTAATACTGAGATTATTTTACTGAGAGATTTACAGTGCTGCTAGGACTATCCTCCTCAATCAGTGGAAGAAAACTGAGTAGAAAACCTCCTCTAGGCTCAGCTCAAGGAGACAATGTTAGTTCTAAGACTGAAAAGCATTTGCAATCTTTTGAGAGCCTGAGCAGTTTTGTCAATAAAAAGCATGGACCTTCAAAAACTAAAGACTTGACGATTTCCTGCCACACCCTCCGTCACATTTCAGGCACCAAATGAACAAACTTTGTATTCAAAAACCTTCTCTTAACTCCCAGTAGCTCCCAGCCCAGCTCCACTTATCCTGTAATCACCTGATCTTCCATGACCACAGTCTTCAACGTTTGCTTCTTATTGTACTCACAAAACAAGTTATGCTTTCAACAACAGCAATATAAACTGAGGTAAAAATTAAAGACACTCCTGATTTGGGTAAACAAAGAGCAGTGGTACAGGTTTCTAAACAAAAGAAGGTTTTGGCCTTTTCCTCTTAAGCTTTGTAATTATTCAAACTTCAGACAAAATGAAGACTATAATAAATTAATGTTTTACTGTTAATTAGCATAATCTCTGTAAATTTACAGCCCACAAGTTTTCCTCCAAATTTCAAATTCTGTGGTTCATTACTTGATGAACCCCAATACATGTTCTGTATAGTCTGAACACAAGAAAAACACCAAACAACTCAGAAGAAAAGGCCTACATTAGAACCTACATGGCAAAAGTAAAACCAAACCTTTCCATAATTATTCTATGTATGGATGTCTGTGCATATGAGTAATATCAAAAAGCCAGGAATGGTTTAAAAACAGACAGCTTTGGATGCATTTCTCTTATGCTTCTATGTGCGTGCAGCAGACAACTTAAAAAAAAAAGCAAGAGAAACAAAGCTGTTTCACAGTAATTGAGGGTTCTGTTGTGTTGGAGATTTTTTGGGAGAAAGCAGAATATAGCAACACAGGATGAACTTTCAATTAGCAAATACAAGACACGCTAAGTAGCATAGGATAGATAATGCTTTACAGCACTGACAGCAGACACGTATACTTCACCTACGATTAACAGGTCACATTTAAGATCTGATGTACTGAAGGCATTATGCTCAGACGACATTAAGAAAACAGGTTTGATAAAGCAGACATTTCAGGCACTTAATGCATATGATTTACCAGTCTTTTCCATATTCCGTATTTTTCTAGAGATTTCTAAGAATAATAAGCTGTGATACAATTACTATTTCAAAAATAACGGAGGAATGGAATATCTTAGCTATACCTAAGAAAGGAACTACTGACAAAAACAACAGCCTACATCAGTGTCTTATAGTCAGGTTGAGTACATTAATACCTCCACTGAGTTTCTTTAATTCTGAAGGGGCAGTAAAAAAAGTTGTTCCTGCAATAAACAGCCTTTGAAGTATGTTTCAAAAATTTGTTTGAATTAATGAACGTCTTCTACCTAAACATAAATCGCTTTGATTTGGTATTTTTTAAAAAAAACTCAGATTACTCAGATTATTGCCTTTTCTTCCTTTCTCCAATCCTGCCGCTGGTGCAACTTCAGATTCCTCACTTACAAAAAAATCTCCGAACAATAAGTCAACTACACATTTTTCTGCTGCATTAATTTTTACATTGCAGTCAAGATGTCCCAGCATGAGACCAATTTGTTTTGTTACTACATTCAGACAAATGTTGCTACATCTGTCTGAAGCATTCATGCTGCCATTTAATGGTCAACTGGACATGCACACATGAATAATTTCAGTAGCCACTGCCAAGGATACTAAACACATAAGAAAGACAGTATTCCTAATGCAAACGATTATTGAGCTGACAACCTTGGAAAGAAAGAAGAGTTTTGACACATTTGCTAAGCAGCTTTGCAAATAGTTATGTTGGCAACAAAAAAGGTGGTGGCAATCTGACTTACAAAGCAGAGAGGAAAGCATGAAAGCTTAAGCCAATTTAACACCTCTGTGCAAGTAAAGCACTGATCACTAGTACACATCGAATGCAAAGTAAGACTGTCCTCACTGGTAGCTGTGTGATCTAACTGCTGTCTACCAGAAAAGTAGCCTGAAAAACTGTAGTTTTGCCTCAAGCTTATTTACTCTAGTTAAACAAAAACTGAGATCTGAAATAAATGCTATCTGTGAACAAAATAAAGGACAACAGCATTTGCTGTTAAGGAATGATAATATAGGAAAACAAGAACAAACAGATATGAAATAAAGAAAAAGCATTCAATACCAGCACCTTCATCCTCTGCAACAGGTTCATCAAGACTCCCACCGCACAATAACCACATGCAGATTCTTCCTTTTGTGTCTCACAGAATCATAGAATGTCTGGGCTGGAAGGGACCTCCAAAGGTCATCTAGTCCACCCCCCCTGCCATAAGCAGGGACATCTCCAACTAGATCAAGCTGCTCAGAGCCTCATCCAGCCTGACCTTGAATGTCTCCAGGGATGGGGCCTCCACCACCTGTCTGGGCAACCTATTCCACTGATCTATCACCCTCATACTGAAGAACCTTCTCCTAACACCTAACCTAAATCTACCCTTTTCTAGCTTAAACCCATTACCTCTCATCCTGTCACTGCAAACCCCTGTGATAAGTCCCTCCCCTGCTTTCTTATAGGCCCCTTTCAGGTCCTGGAAGGTCGCTGTAAGGCCCCCTGAGAGCCTCCTCTTCTCCAGGCTGAACAGCCCCAACTCCCTCAGCCTGTCCTCATGGGAGAGGTGCTCCAGCCCTTTGATTATTTTTTTGGCTCTCCATTGAAGATGTTCCAACATGTCCACATCCTTCCTGTGCTGGGGGCTCCAGAGCTGGACACAGGACACCACGTGAGGTCTCCCCAGGGCAGAGTAGAGCAGCAGGATCACCTCTCTCCATCTGCTGGCCACGCTTCTTTTGATGCAGCCCAGGATTACGATTGGTCTTCTGGGCAGCTCCTGCACATTGGTGGCTCATGTCCAGCTTCTCACTTACTAGTACCCCCAAGTCTTTTTCCAATGGACTGCTCTCTAGCATGTCCTCTCCCAGCTTGTACTGGTAATGTTGGTTGCTCCTCCCCAGGTGCAGGACCCTGCACTTGGTCTTGTTGAACCTCATGAGGTTCACCTGAGCCCACCTCTCCAGCCTGTCCAGGTCCCTCTGGATGCCCTCCCGTCCCTCTGGCACACCAACTGTACCACCCAGCTTGGTATCACCAGCAAACTTGCTGAGGGTGCAGTCGATGCCACTGCCTGTGTCATTGATGAAGATGTTAAACAACACTGGTCCCAGTATGGTCCCTTAAGGGACACCACTTGTCACTTTTGCCCAGCTGGATGTTGAGCCATTGACCACTACTCTCTGGGTGAGACCATCCAGTCAGTTTCTTATCCACTGAACAGTCCACCCACTGAACCCACATCTCTCCAACTTAGAAAGGAGGATGCTATGTGGGACAGTGTCAAAGGCCTTAGCAAAATCAAGATGACATCCATACCTCTTCCCTTGTCCACCAGTGCAGTTGCTTCATTACAGAAAGCCACTAGATTGGTCATGCAGGACTTGCCCCTAGTAAAGCCATGCTGACTCTCCTGAATTACCTCCCTGTCCTCCATGTGCCTTAGCATTTCTTCTAGGAGGATCTGTTCCATGGTCTTTTCAGGCACAGAGGTGAGGCTGATAGGTCAGTAGCTCCCAGGGTCTTCCTTTTTACCCTTTTTAAAAATAGGGGTGATGTTTCCATTCTTCCAGTCACTAGGGACCTCACCTGACTGCCAGGACTTTTCAAATATTATCGACAGTGGCTTGGCAACTGCATCAGCCAATTCCTTTAATACTCTGGGGTGCATCTCATCAGGCCTCATGGACTTGTGAATATTAAGGTTCCTCAGACATTCAAGAACCATGTCCTTGTTGACTGTGGGAGGGGCTTTGTCTCCATACTTCTCCTGCAGCAACATCCCACTCCCAAATTAAGTTGCCCTGTCAAGCCTCACAAAAGGTATTTTTCAGGATATTTTCAAGGAGCAGGAAGAAAAAAAGAGAAAAAAAGAAAAAGTACATCTTCGTTTAAACATAAAAAATAAGGCAACTGCCATACATCAAGCTGTTAACAACTGTCACTATTGGCTTGAATAAGAACCCTACATAGAGACTGTTAACAGGTTTGGAGAGTACAGATCTTTTTGTATCACTGGATGTTCCTTCTCTTTGCCTGTGGAGATAATTCTTTCCTGTGCGTCTTTTACACACAACCCTACATATTGATCTTCCTCCACTTAACTGAGACTGTCCAGACATGGTTTCCCAAATTCTGGAACTAATCAGAACAACTAAATTACAAATACATAATTTGGGAGACTCAGGTTAATCAGTTTGAGAGGTCAATCCCAGACCGAGCAAATAGACTAGCACACCAAAGGACACTACTGAAACTTTACATTACCTTCTCTTAGTATAACTAATTCTCTACTTGAAGGTATTCAAGCAAGTTTTTTGGACCTTGGGCAGAGACCAGTGGAAGATTAAGAAACAACAAAAGGTTATACAGAATTCTGGGAGTGACAAGATGTCAGCTAGATTCAGTGAAGGGTAGACAAAAGGCAACCAGTAAAAGTGAAAAAAATATCTGTAACTAAACAGCAGATCATTAAGATCTGGAAAAGTAACAACTACTGAAGTCAGTCAGTAATGTTACATTGGACATGACTAATAAGCAAACAAAACCTGAAAGACAAGCACTCTCCACATTTTTTTTAATAGAATTAAAGGCCAAACCACTGTGACGAATACCAGTCAAGCAACACTGATGCTGTTAACAAAAGCAGATGCACACATATGGCAGAGCAGAATTTCTCTAGGATCTTGCAAGCTACAGCTTAAAGGCAGAGTAAGGATAGCTGGGTATTTTGTTACAAAATCTGTTCAAGAAGCAGCAAAAGCATCACACAATATTTACAGAGCACTGTTCCAAAATACGTATTTGTGCTGGGCAGACCCATCTACAGTCTTTTGTTTCTTTGGCGGAAGAAGTGACATTTTCTCTTCAAAATAATTTCTTCTGAATTACAAACCCTATCATTCTTCTGCTGTTAGAGCCTAATGCTTCCACAGTCTCATCTTGCCAAGGACCATGAGTGGGCCAATCCCTTCCACAGAAAACTAATTCCCATTCTGGATCTTAATCACACGGTAGAGGTTGATATTGCTACTGCTGTCAGTGACCTGGATAAAGCTGCCAAACTGTAAGATTTGTCTCACAAACAGAAAATGTTTTATGAAAAGGCAAAATTAAATCACTGCCTCTTATTCCCTGTATCTTACTTCAGCAACAATTCATATCATAGCTTAATACAGATGTGTATTGAAAACAACTTTTTAACTTAGAAGTACTGGAGCAGTTTTCTTGTAAAATTCCACGGGAGAAAGAGCCCTAACTGTTGTTATTATATATAATGTCACCAGATGAGATAATTCTCAAAATAGTCCAGCAGAGTTACAATCACAGAACAGTTTGGGTTGGAAGGGACCTTAAAAGGTCATCCAGTCCAACCCTGCTGCAAGAAGCAGGGACATCTTCAACTAGATCAGGTTGCTCAAAGCCCAACCTAACTGAATGTTTCCAAGAAGGGGGCATCTACAACCTCCCTGAGCAACCTGTTCCACTGTTTCACCATCCTTATCATAATAATAGAAAACCAACCAACCAAAAATAATTCTTCCTTATATCTAGTATTATTCTACCTTCTTTTAGTCTAAAGCCACTAGCCCTTATCCTATCGCTATAGCCTGAACTGCTTAATGACATGTGGGACCACTATATAGCAAAAGAGCCATCAAAGCTCCTCCAATCACTTCACCGCTCTCCCATTACATTCTTTCAGTAACTTGGTTTCTATAATTTTTTTTTTTTTTTCTGGAATTTATGTGCTGGGATGAAGATATGCATACTAGAAAATTCAGGTTGAAGCCACATTAGCACTCAAAATCAGTATGCAAAGTTTAAGAGCAACAGATGTTACCTTAGTAACTGATTTGGATATTTTATTTATATATTGATTTAGTTATTCTTACTGTTTGGATCTCTGTTTCTTAACTTCCTTCAGAAAACCCTGCCCTAGTATGTTGTCTTTCAACCTTTGAGTCACAAAGTTCAACTGATGACATCTGTCATCTCAAAGAATACAAGATCATGTTTTGAAGGCTATAATAAAAGGCCTATTTCTTTAAAATTTTAGATATGCTATTCCTTCACAAACTGTTTCTGTGCCAAGTACTTGAGCTGTTAATGAATTACCCAGTTCAACAGCCTTGGAAAACAAAATATTCTTTAAAATGAATTTATCTGCATTCTAAGCGAAGTTTCTGTTTTACCACCCAAGTATGCTACTTCTCAACATACCCAAGCATACTCCCACTGCAGTTAATTTCCTTTTGATAAACAGAATCCATAAGGCTGAAATTATATAGTCTAAGAAGCTTCTAGCTTTCACTTGTAGTACTTGTAATTCAGATCTATATCTTTGCTTTCTTTAAAATTAAGTCTACATTTCTATTTAATAAAAGAGAACCCAAGAGGACGTCTTCAAAAGGACTAGTCCTCTATATTGCATTAGTAATTTCTAAAAGCATAAAATAATCAAGTACTATTATACTGAAACTTAAATCGTGCATCTTGAATGCAGTTTTGTCACAACACCTGGTAACCAGATCTATGAAGTAAATAAACCCAGCTGTTAGATTGTTTTTGTTACAAAAATCAAACTACATTTGCTTTAAAAGTTGTTTTTTTTTTTTAAATGATGAAACTTTGAAAAGTCCCCTTTAAGATTCTCCTTACACAATTATTTCACTCCTACATTACTATTTACTGTAGTAAACTATAGGTTTACCTCAAGATACACATACACAATTAGGTAACTTCACATTTGTGTTCAGTTACAAGAAAAACTTTGCTAAAAAGAAATTGTAGTTTTAGCAAAGGCCTGGTTATAGCAACCACAAACAGGGATATAGAAAAGTGATTTATTTCTGTCCACTTAACTATGCAGGCTTCCTCTAGCTGAACTGTTCAGAAGCATTCTCATTTCTGATTTTAAGCATATGAAAGAAACAGCTGGACTGCAGTACAGTTGATATCCCACCTAAGGATATATCATATATTAATACAACGTAAGAAACCTGCATCTTTTTCTCCCCCACATGGCACATGTAATATAGGTGCTATCTGAAACAGTGTACCTGTAGGCATTAGCACTTCTTGAATCAGAATGAGTCACCGGAACAAGCCATACCATATTCTTTCACTAATTTACTGGCACTGAGAACAAATTTGAGGTTTTATTTCCACATCCTGTTACTTTAACTTTAAAAAATAGTCAGGTATCAGCTGACTGGACTAATCTCATGGACAAATAATTGGGACCATCTCACTGCTCCAACAGAACTTTGGGATACTCTTATCTTCTATTTCCCACTGTCATTGAAATCTGTGACACTGTTCCTTCACCATAGAATCACAGAATCCTTTAGG
>NW_008633339.1:72633-72903 GCF_000691845.1 Merops nubicus | reverse complement strand
TAAGGAGAAGTTTCGCTAAACAATTTATAATTTGGCTTTTTGCGCCGTCTCGTGTTTCCCTTCGCTTTATTTTCTGAGCATAAGGGTGTAACCGTAATATTAAGCAGGAGGTGTCGCTATTTTGCTATAGTTTTCCGTCCTGGTTAGTTTGGGGCTTTTTGGGGTTTGGTGATGTGTGCGGTTTTTTTGGGTTTTGTTTTGTGTTTTTTTTTTTTTTTTTTGTTGGTTTGTTTTTTTTTTTTGTTTTGGTTTTTTTTTTTTTTTGTTGGT
>NW_008633339.1:63697-72501 GCF_000691845.1 Merops nubicus | reverse complement strand
AAAAAAACCAAAACCAAAACAACCACACCGCAGGTTATTTTTGTTTACATTCCTCTGTGTCAAAGAGACGTTGTGAAAGTTAATGAATATTTGAGAAGTGCTCTGAGTTTAAAAGTTTTGTATAGGGTTTGAAAGTACTGTACAAAGTTTGAACATGCCTCAGCTCATGGAGTTTCCAGATGCTGTTGTGGTGTGTGTGTCAGTAATGTTCTCTGGACCCAAATGGTGACTTGGGCTAGGCTGTCCAGCTGGCTGGAAAGGAAGCTAATGTACCCACCCCAGCTGTACTAAAACACAGATGTGAGAGCCTGATGACACACCAAGCAAGATGTTGCTACTGTTAACAATGCTCTGAAAAAGAAGGCAGCAAGGATAGTTTGGAGAGGCAAATTTTTTTCACATGTACAAGGAGACAGAAGAGTCATCTTTTTTATACCAGCATCTTTACTGGATGACCACCTCAGTAGAAGTGTGCTGCTGAGCACCTAGTCCTCAGCAGCATTACCGCTCCTCACACCCGTAAGGGTTAAACAGTGTCCTACAGAAGAGGCCTGCCCAGGCAATAGTTGCTGCTGCTTTTACCACCTTGGTTTCAACTGGCAGCATTGCTTCCTTTTTTGCTTTGGGTATCATGACTAAACCATTGAACAGCTACATGGCTGTGACTCCAGTGCAGTAGTTTTTGGATGCAGGAGTGAGTGTGATGTAGCAAGGCTGCTTCCTGAATCAAATATATGTGGTGTTTTGGATTGGGTTTCTTTTTGGCTTGGGAGCATGGACGGAAGATATCTGAGGTAATTTCTGCTTTACAGCCCTTTGCTAAACCTATACAGAGCAAATAACTTTTCTGAATGCATAATTTTAATTTCAAGTCCCACAAGAGGCCAAAAACCACCTGTATTCCTAACACTCTTGAGTGGTAACAACTAGTATCAAGAGGTACTGCAGAAGACAGGGAGTTTTGTCTGTTCCTTTTAGTCTTTAATGCATATTTTATATTGTTATGTAGTTAGCAAAGCAAAAATGTTCAACTGACTGTCTGTGTTCTACTTCTGTACATGCTGATAATTTTCTTATCCAGACTATGGTATTATTTAAGAATCTGAGGAAATAACTTAAAGGGTTATTGCTCCAACAGTGTGCTACTATATCCCTCATATGGTAAATTCTACCAAATTTGACTGGCAGCACTATCCAAGATGTTGCTCACCTGAAATTCCTACCTCACTGTGAATGCTTTATTGTGCAGAATGCTTTATTGTGCAGAATGCTTTATTGTGCAGAATGCATAATTTTTATTTCAAAATTCATCTGTGGAAGTAATAGGAAAACAATTTTAATTGTCTTGCACTGGCTGTCAACAAAGGCAGCAATATCAGGTGTGAAATGAATACTACCAACTAGTTCTTCATTAATAGTACTAACATTAATGTTTTCAGTATCTTCTGCTAAAGCAGCTATTTTACATTTAGAAGTCTGAACCAAATTCAAGTCTAGTGGTGCAACAATGTATTCTATTAAACATTATTGTTAAGATTCTCCTTTGACATTGTAGGGATCCAGCAGCATTAGTTCCACAGGCATACCCTGTCCCTTTGCCAGCCACATGAATTAGAAAATTATTACTAGAGTGATGACAAAAACCACCTTGGAATGTCACAACTGCTGTAACTACAGTTACAATCTTTACTGGGTTGAAAGGTGTATAGGATCTGGTGGTGTTAAATGAGAAAGTTCTTTCTCTTCCTGATATCACAATAAACTTTGTAATGGATAAACTACTTGACCACTTTTTTATTTTTAAAAATGAAAACCCTGCTCAGACTTTTGGGAATTTATAATCAATTAAATTCCCTTTAACAGCAAAAGGATAAAAAAGCTTAGCTGGGGTACATTATTCAGCACAGATATTGTTATCTTTGTTATCTATTTTGGCAATTTTGCCAGCAGAAACCTCCTACAACAAGACATTTTCTCATCTACTGTAATGCAGTTAGTACACTAAAGGCATAAATTCAATTTGGATTTGCTGAAGTAAGTGGATGGAGGTAATGCATACAGATAGAAGGATCATGCTTTCCAAAACCAGAAAACTTCCACCAGAAGTCCACAGGAGGGGAATGATATCTTTTACCTGGTGATGATTCACCATATTTCTGGATAAAACATTTTTGTATTTCACACATACAGTCAAAGTTACTTCACACCCATTCAGTGTTTTCTTCCTGCGGAAAAAATGTACCTTTGAAAGCTTTGAGGATAATTATGATTGCAAAAGATACTGTGTGTCACGTCTGTGACTCTAATACAAGGTCACAAACTCCTTTCAGAGAAGTCTGTGTTGACCTCATAGCAAGGAGACAGCTGCACCTAACAAATGTGAAAGAAAGCATCAGGCAGCTCTCTCTGAGCTCTTAGAACAAGCAGCATTTGGGGATCTCTCTTTCATGTAGAGATGAGGTGCATGAGTTGGGTGTAAGCAGTATTCCAACAGCTGAGCAACATCAAAGTGAGAGCTTTCCTACTTGCTCTGTCGTGCTATCAATATGAAATGACTCTGACATCATGCTGGTAACTGGTGGATGCCAGGTAGAAATCTTTCTTCTGTGACCCTGAAGCCAGTGAAAAGAGCCTGAGGAGCACAGCATGCTACTTCAGCTCTAAGCCTCCTCTTTGTTGGTTACAGTGGGCTTTCCAGGCTAAGGCTGTCCCATTTCCTTGCCATGATACTGCACCTTTTGGTTTTGGCTGTTTGGCTTTCTTGGGTGAAACTGGTGGAGGACAGGGAGTCTAAACTTTTCTTAAGCATCAGAAAACTATTGAAAAGCAAATAAATAAAAGGATGAAGTGATTGCTGCTGTTCTGAGCAAGTCACCTCGTAACTCACATAGGCCCACAAGTTCAGTGCGTGTGTTGCAACTATATGATTCTTTGTGACCCTAATTCTAACCAATGTGGGTGTTATAGCAGCTTTCTTCAGCCGTTTCTTCAACCTTTCAATATTCATGCAAGACGATACAACCTCAAATTACAGCTTCTGCAATGGACCAGTTCACAAACCATCTTCTAAAGTGAATCCTAAAAGGTATTCAGATACTCCTGTTTACAAGAATACTACCAGTAGCTCTCTTAAACCGTGTTTTAACAGCTCAATCATTGTAAATGTACTTTTGCCAGCAGTACTTCATGAAAGAAGATAAAGAACCTGAGCTTCTTTGTGCTTTTAGCAAGTTGTCAGAACTTTCTAAACACGAAATGTCTCCGACAGCAGAGGCGATAGTGCAGGCCACCGCTAAGAGCAGTTCGAGCAAAGGTGGCTAAACCAGAACTGTGCTGGGACTGTGCCAGGACACCACCTATTTGTGTGGCTCCATTGTGGGACAAGGTAACATCCAGCTGCAAAGAGAGAACAGCTTGAGGCAGCAATTTTTTAATTCCAGCTACATCTCTAAAAGTATGTCTGATTTATTAACTACAAGTTACTAATTAAGTACTGACCTACTATGCCTGCCCTAACCTCCAATCATGAAAGATGCAGCACATTTTGAGTGCGGTGTGCCAGTGGAAAACATTATGCAGAGTGGAAGAACATATTCAATGGCATTGAGCAAAACATGGAACAAGCTCAGCAGAATCAAGTCAGAGCCAAAAATGGATTGAGGTTTCTTCCTTGCCTTGGTCAGATGCCTTTGCAGAAAAATAACAGGCTTATATTTCAGATGGCTTTTGGCATAGACCTTGGTAAGGACTTAAACAACTGATGCACATGGGATTGCTGCAGGCTGTGTGACATTATACATAATTGAGGTAATGCTTTATGTAGGTCAAATTGAATATCTTTAAAACATTGATATAGAATGTATCTTACTTATTTGATACCATTAACATTGTGTAGAAAATCACCTTACAGGTTATAAGCTTCACTTATAACCCTTCTTACGCTTATGTTTTCTTACAGTACCAAGTATTTCCAAGTTTCTCCTATATTTCAACTATAATTCATGCTTTGATGTCTGGATCATACTACTTTGGGATGCTGAACTCAAACTTCCATTGGTTAACTAATTAAACCATTTTAATTAATATCACCAACAGCAGAGACAGAATTCTGCACAGTCTTCTCAGTAACACAATCTGTGGAAAAGAACTAATCTAGCTTGTTGGCTAAAACAACTGTTGGTGGGTGTGAGATCCCTCTAGAGGCAGATGTCCCTCTACAGATTGTTTTCTTGTGCATGTGTGTGGGCAAGACCTGCTTAGTCTCAGCAGGCCACCTGCTAGGAAATGACTTCTTAGTCTTGATTAGCAAATCACTTAGGTGTATTCTGTAAACATAGGTCACGTGTCTGGTCACTGGTATAGGAAATGTATAGTCTTGTTTTGTGGATATGTTGCAGGAACCAGTATTGTGCTCTACTACGCTTTTAGTCTTTGTTTGAAATTAAGTCAATGACTGGACCATAACTTACAGGTGAACTTCCTGATAAAAATAAGCTTTAGGATGCAGCTTTTCTACCTTTGCTACAGTTTTGTGTGAAATACCTGTTTTAATCTTGGTATATAATATTCATTTTGATATTCTATCTTTATTATTCAGTGTGTCCTCCCCAGTTAAAATAACATTCTGTATTTCTTTATATGAACAGTGCCTGCAACATGTACTAGAGATCCAGAAGATATATATGACTGGCTAAGATTAGGTTTCCATCTATGTTCTGTGAGGTTACAGTGCATCAGCATACTGCAGAATGTTTAGAGTAACACTTGCAGAAGGAGGTTCTGCTGGTAATAAATTGACCCAAATAATTCCTGGACGCTGAAGTCTGCATGCCCCCTCACTGACAGCTGCTAGCTAGCTAAAACTGTAGTGGGAAATTACTGTTAATATTGACATTAATAAGTATATTACTGTCTGTATTTGCTAGGAATGTGACAGCTACTTAACTGAACTGACGTTTCAAAGTAATTAGTTTCTTTTGCAGTCTGAGACACACTACTGAGTTCTGTTGCTGCAGCCTTAGCTAAAAGGCGTAAGTTGAAACAATTTTTCTCTCAAAATCAATAGCACCACAATCCAAAACATATCTCTATAAAAACTGAATCAATTCAGATATGTTTGTAACAAGAAAACAAATTTATTGATTTTAAAAGACAAGACACAAATTTGTTTTGAAAAACACAAGAAAGCTAGCCTGAGTTCAAGTCTGAAATATTCAGAAAAATCCTACTGTCTTTAGTATGTTCCAGTCATTTTTTTAAACAACACACTAAAAGTTAATATATATTTTTATAATTATAAAAGTTCCCCAGTTATTGTACAGTACACAATACAAATTGCCCACAAACTATTATTTAGCTCCTGCCAGTTTTGAGAGGACATGATATACTAAAAGATTTAGCATTTCTCACAAAAATCACATCAGGAAATACGTATTTACAAAATCAAATACATTATACAAAAAAACCATCACGTTATTCTGTAAAGATGTCTTCTTTAAATAATTAAAAAGTATATTCAACTGTAGTCCAAAAACTGGAAAAGAACATTACATTATCTCACACGTACAATCTACAAAAGGTTGCTTACCTCATTTACATAATATATTCAGTCTACTGGAAAATAAAAGTTCGAGTATGTCCTAGTGTTATCATGTTTCTGTGCTGTGGGACTGAATAATGTAATCTGCCACTTACTAAGTGAAATTTAAATGATGGCACTTAAAAAAAATACAGTATAAAATAAATGCAACAAAAGAAGTTTCCTAGAAGGTAAGAAGGCCCTGAGTGATGATAAAATTACTGATTGGTAGCTCTAGAATTAACCTAATTAAAGTTTACCACCTCAGGCACAATTTTCCAAGTTTCTGAAAGGCACTCAAAGTTTCTTTAACAGCCTCATTGGTTATTAACTGTAAATCCAAATTTTCAGTGAAGATGAGTGGAGATGGGCAGCTTGCTTTGGTACAAAGTGGTCTTCTCATAGCGTATTTTAAATTGCTTAATTGGGTAACTTTAAGATGGATGTTTAATGTTTAAATACAAGGCAATCACTTTAATATTGTATTGAAGGAAACTTTACCTGGGGAACCCTTTGCCTATTCTTTGTGTAAAAAGCTCTTGCTGGTATCAATGAGTCAAAAAGAACTGAACTGGATTCCTGGTAAAGACCAATCCACATGAGGTTGTTCCTCCAATGTCTAAATTCCTTTTACAAAGACATTTAGTATTTCAAAGTAAAATTCATCCAGAAATGAAAACTCCTGTAAGATGTTTGCACCATAGTCAAGAAAGTGCTTAAGAACGTAGAACGAATTTTTTTTTTAGATTTAAATGAGGCTCATTGGATGCTCATAGGCTTGTTCTGGGCCTTCTTTCCTATAGTGAATTTCAGCCTTCATGAGCAATCTAAAGAACAGTTTTTACCAAATATTTAACTACTCAGGGCTTCCAATCCCAAAATGCTAATCTAGTTTTTCAACAGAGAAAGGAAAAAAATAGATTAAAATAAGAGTTAAAATGTTAATTTTCAAACTAAGGCATATTTTACTTCAAACACTAGGCAGTCACTTCGTAAGTGGCTCTTACTATTTCTTAGTTAAACTGGTAAATTAAACTCAGGTCTACTGGCACATAAAATCACTAGCAGCAATGATCAAGGCATGCAAACTCAGAAGCATTTACAGTAAATTATGAATTTAAAAAGTTGTTAAATT
The DNA here is from genome assembly GCF_000691845.1 of Merops nubicus. Taxonomy (NCBI): domain Eukaryota; kingdom Metazoa; phylum Chordata; class Aves; order Coraciiformes; family Meropidae; genus Merops; species Merops nubicus. The sequence continues at coordinate 65,788 of NW_008633339.1, read as the reverse complement.
AAAACCCTTTGAGTATTGCATTTACGTTAATTAATTCTGCATGAATTTGCATTAACTGACTAAAAATGTTTATAGCTTACTTGCACCATACTACAGACGTAATTCCATTAAATAACTTGAATCGAGACCCTTTTTTTTCCCCCTCAGCTAGACTTCAGTAAGTACAGCTGCACTTAGTGTTTGCTGACTGATTGATATTGCAAAAAACCAGCGGAAAATGGATTTTACTCTCACTTAGTAACGTGGCATTTCTATCTAAGTTCAAAAAATCTGTACTTGCTACTACTCTCGTTCCCTTGTTCTTGTAAGCAGTATTTGTACAGAACAAAGGGGCTTTTTAAAATGGCAAAAGGCTTGTGCAATTTCTAAGCTGATTTTAAAATTCTGACATTCGGTAAGGGCTATCCAAACTGCACCCCTGTAGATGAAGATGACTAAAATACCTTCATTATTGCAGTGGCTGAGTTCTAAAAGGAGTATCAACTTAATTATGCACTTTTCATTCTTGCCAAAAATACTGCCAAAAATTTCAATGCAAACATACCAAATATTCTTCTTCACTAAGCCTTCTTTTAATCCTAAAGATTCTCTTTTATAGTACCAGAGTATTCCAATACTAACCTACCTCAGGAGATTTTCAAAATAGTCTGAATATATTTACTAAACCTTTATCTCCTAAAGGCATCTTAAAGTAGACAACTTCATATCTGTAGAAACATGTTTGATTTTCTTTATGTAATTATGCAATTATGAAAACAGAGGAGCTGAAGTAGTTTTCTATTAGACAGTACACATCAATAGCAGTGATTACTTTGCCTACATCTATTGAGCCTCCTATAACAAAACCATTTCTGTATAGTATGCAAGTATTTACTTTAGACATAATAAAAAAAAATTCTACAACACTATCAGCTATTTCAAAGTATATGCTCAATGGACTAATTAAATTACTTAAAAAGTTTTGTTCCCATCATGTTACTGACAATGCTCAAAGGGTTAATGCAAGGCATTATATAAAATTAATTTTCTAATCCTAGAACTAAGCACTGTGTTTTTATGCTTCTCTTCCAGTTTTTATTGTTTGTCTTTAATCACCAAACAAATTAGCAGAGATACTAGAATTCCATTTATTGATTTGTTTTAAACAATACACAAAGAGAATGTTCTGTTAGAGAGACAAGGGCCCAATTTTCAGGAATTCATACTTCTCCCTCAAATTAATGTTTTAAACTCTGAAATTATTTTTATATCCTTACATTACAAATACTTTTTTTTTTGTCAGCACTTTTATGGCTATCAATGGTTGTTTTCATTTTGTAAAAGCATTCTGAAATAAATTGGATGGCAGTGCATTTCTAATTAAAAAAAATTACAAACAGTGAAGATGTCAATTGGTGAGAATGACAAAGATATCAGAATATTTCTTAAGGTGAAAACAAGGTGAACAAAAGAAGTATTTTAGATATTTAAAAATACCTTGCTTGAAATTAAATTTGTATATAGACCTATACATTCTTGAATGATGGAAGATTAGCTGTTTTTTTATTTTTGAAGTAAAGGCAGTAATGCTGTAAATTATCATTCTGTAGGTAAATAATTTAAAATCTATTTTCCAAATTTTAATGGAACTTTTTAAAAAAGAAGGTGCTTAGAGCATGCTACAGTACAAGAGCAAAAGTACCAGAGAAATAATTGAAAGCAGACACCTCCCCACCCCCCAATTTTAAAACTGCTTTACTATGAGAAACATGAAAACATACCATCAAATTTTAATAAATATGAAACTTTTGAAAATTGGGCCCTGTGTTTTGAAAAGGTAGTTCAACAATACCCATTCCCCCACACTGTTCACTGTGCTATTTGTGCTAATGGGAGAAAATTCCTCTAAAAAAATTATTTTGGATTCCATGTCAAGATTAGATAAACCAAATAAAATATGTCAGTGTCATGCTATACGTCTCCAGAACACTAAAAACTAGACTGCAGAGCTGGTGTGGCAATGCGACTGCATGCTACACGTTAAAGAATATGGACTGAGGTATTCGTATCTCTGTAGTTTAATGATTACTAAAACCCAACTATTAAATAGAA